>NW_015150839.1:91262-95665 GCF_000732505.1 Cyprinodon variegatus
TGATTTTTCTTAGATTTTCTTTTCTGTATTTTGTTGCTTTTGTTGCCACCTTTCAAAAATTAAATGTTGAAGAAAGCACATCAACTCCCATCTCTGCATTTGGGTCCTCTTCAAAACATCCACCAAACTGTGACAAATATAGCCCAACTTGTTTTGTTAACAGCCTTATTTTAATTTGCAATGAATGATATAATTTACAGAAATCCAGGTTTTGACTCATTTGTGATTGTATAAAATTATTGGTGTACAGGCAAGTGGCTGCAGGGCAGGTGATGAAACCATTCATTGACTCCATCAGGGCACAGGACACATGATGGACAGCTCAACTATTTTTGCCCGAGCCACTCATCACTCCAGCAGTGTACTTGAAGCTGCGGGTTCAATAATATCTCATGGCAATAGATGCAGTCTGTGATAAAGTTAGGGCCACATAGCTGCAGGCCGCATGGCCAACACTCTGTTTCAGTATTTAGCATAGATGCCAGTCCGGACCATGAAAATCTGTATCGCTCTGTTGTCGGAAAATTTATTTCTCTTCTATTGTATATTAATTTATCCTATTTACTCACTATAAAAGTTTTCACTCAGTCTGTTTCTCTCTCAAGGCCACATCATTCCCTGCTGGATAGTGTTTGTAGACCAGACATTGCTTCTCCCCATAAAAAACCAGATTCTTCCTCAAGGTTTATTCATAACATGTTACTGTTTAACCAAAGTGTTTGTTTTGACTTTGAATACTTTCCATTGTTGTAAGTAAGGAGCGAATGCTGCTCATGCAGAACAGAGCAGAATGCAGAATGCTGTGCCTAGGGGCTGTATGATGAACTGTTCTCTCTTGTGAAATCCATCAAGCTCAATTTATTTAACTAGGATGAATAGTTGAAAACTTTTTTTTGCGACTACACGCTAATATTAGAAATTTTTACCATGATACAAAGGATCTTCTCACAATTTGCTCAGATTTTTAGTTTATCTTTTTGTTTAGCTTCATATATCAATTATAAAAGAAAGAAGTGAGTGCTAAGGGTGTATAAGTACACTATACAGGAGGGAAGAAAATACAGAATATTAAAATGTTAAAAGGAACTATTTATTATGTCAAGAACATTCTTTTTGGTTTTCAAGTTCCATATTGGAAGGTTCTTTTGATCAATTTATTTTTCCCTGTGAATTAAATTGGGTTTCAAATCGAAAGACACGTCATTGTTTGCTAACAGTTGATTGGCTGCTGGGTGGAGCGTTTNGTTTTCAAGTTCCATATTGGAAGGTTGTTTGGATTAATTTATTTTTCCCTGTGAATTAAATTGGGTCTTTAATTGAAAGACACGTCATTGTTTGCTAACAGCTGATTGGCTGCTGGGTGGAGCGTTTACTAGGATTCAGATCAATCCTGAAAGCTAGCCTGCTCCGGAACAGCCGCTCAGACTACGTGACTAGCCTCGGTAAGAATGGATCCAGCCAGTGGTGTAAACAGGATTCAGAAACAATAGTTTAGTACAAGTACAAATAAACATACAAATAAATACTCTAGTAAAAGTATTGTGCTGAAATGTGTACTTAAGTAAAAGTAACAAAGTACTTGCTTTAAAATATTCTTCAAGTATTAAAATTACTTTCTGGATAAACTACAAGTATGTTTCACAACAATTATTAAGTGTACCTAATTATTAAGTGTACCTACAATATGTATATTTTCTTTAATACATCAATAATGTTATTTTAATGAACAATGCTGTGGATAATGCATGTTTTATTTTTATCGTCTGTCAAAGTTCACACATAGGACTTATAATTTTGGAATTTGATCTGCTAAGTGAAATATTAAGAGCAAGAAAGACGACTGACTAGATCTTTGAAAGCGTTTAATTCAACAAACATATGCCATGTTTTATTTAATTTGAAGTTAGCATGTTGCTACAATATCAAACTCATTTTAACTAACAGACACTGATCTTTTCAGCTGTAATTTTTTACTCCAGTTTAATCCTGAACTCCACGGTTTAACAATACTGCAATGACAGCTTGGTAATTCAGGACTGTCAGACCTTTGATGAGGCCCAGTGTCCTGAAACTTTTATATTTGTCTCTATTTCAACACACCAGAATCAAATTATTTGATCTTTAATAGAAATCTGAGAACTTCTTGCATCATTCAGAAATGTAAAAGTTGCAGGACACCAACTTATTGATGGAGATGAGTGCTATTCTTTCTCTGAAAAAGAATGAGTTAATTTTAGTCAGAATTTATACAAATAGGGACAAAACTCATACAGATTTATATCAGGCATTCACATATGCAAATTAATTAATCTATGTCTTTCTTTGATAAGGATATCTTACTCAAAATATAATCAGTATGATTTTTTAGCTAGATGGAGGTCTGTATAAGAAGATGAACTGGGCCATTATCTAGCATCAATCATCAGTTCTCGGCACTAATTGGCAGAAGGGAAACGATTAAAAAAAGAGGGAGTTGAATAAATTATTATGATGTGTGGATTTAATGCATATTCAGGAATAAATACAGTGTTTATGTCTTGTTTCTAATCCAGGGCAATATATGTCACAACTTTGCACATGTGTGATTAATTTTAAATAATGAAAACTTTCAGCTGCATTTGTCCAGCTTCTCCTGCTGAAAGTAGCATAATGCTTCTCCAGGAAGACAGGGGGAAAATTGATAGATTCATAGTGTTTTTAAAGAACCCACTAAATGGTCTGGACTGTTGCTTAATATAACAATGTCTCTAAGTTTGCAACAACATTGATAAGCATTGAAGCAAACACCCATGAAAAAACCAACCATTATGCATGTTAATCATGTTCATTTCTCACTAGTGACACTTTTATAAAAGCTAGCTAAGTTTTTACTTAAATCTTTCACATGAAAATGGTAACATTTAGCAACTTAACCCAATATGATTTTTTTAGACTTGAGGGTGAGGTTTTTTAAAGCTGGAAGCTCGTACTTTCCGGGCAGACAAAGATGGCATCTGAATCCTTTTTAGAGCCAATTAAAGAGGACAAGGATGCTCAGTTCTGTTGGTGTCATATTTTGAGTAGACAGACTCTGAGTGATAGCAATCACGGAGCCAAAGATCAGTTAAGAGTTTTATTGAAGGTTGTGGTTTGGACAGAGAGGATTCCGGCTGGCTGGGTTTTCTGGGCTCTGCTGGAAGAGGCGAGGTGACAGGTGAGCAGCTGGTTGGTGCTGGGTTGAATGATGAGGGGTGTTGTAACTCACTGAGAAGGAGGCTTGGTGTCTGTTTGGGGAGGATGATGATCAGTGGTCCGGGCGGAAGGTGTAGGTCCGGTTGGTGATTTCTGGTGGCTGTGTCAGAGGGTGGACAGGCAGGTGAGCTCAGGCAGGAGGGCACATAAGAGCACATAGGAGTCCCGTGGCCTCATGGATTCCTGGAGGCAAACTGGGAATGTCTCTGGTGAGTTTCCAGAGTGAAGTGAGTTGTGAGGAGTGGTCTGGGGCTTGGGATCCAGGGTTCTGTGAAGGAGGAAACAGAGAGCGGGGTTAGGATCTGGTGATCTGATGAGGTAGCAAGGCTAGGAAAAGGATCAGTCTGTACCACGCTGAACCACTAACAAACTGACACCCTCCTCCTTCTTCTTCTTCTTCTTGGATTTATTGGCGGTTGCTAATAAACATTTAGTAGCATTACCGCCACTTACTGGTATGGAGTGTGGTTCGTGACAGACTATATAATAATAAACATATTTGGGGTGGAATGGTTCACAACATTCACGGTTCGGTTCGGTTCACGGTTTCGTGGTCACGGTTTTCGGTTCAGTATATGTTGATTGTTACACCGAAATCCCATAAAAATTTATGAAATTAATGAAAAAATCCCCCAAAAACTATTAATTGAAATTATTTTTAATGATCTGCGAAAACCCTGGATCATTTCCACATGTTTTGCTGCTTTGAATTTAATCATCTGGCGCATGCCCTCTACCATCTTCAAGGAACTCAGAACGGAGCGAACGGGAGCCACAGTGGAGGCTGTAGGCTTTGCTTTGAGCAGCCGGTCTGGAGCGCAGGGGAGCGCTGACAGAGTATGTGGGATTTCGGGGTTAGCATGACATGTTGGTCATGTTGCTGTTAGCATAAACAAAACTTGTTGTCCAATGCTTGCACAGTGTTGCACTTTTATCCACAACTTTCTTCCCGCCGTCATCGTAGGTCACTCTAAATGCAAAGTGGTCCCATACAGCAGAGCTAAGAAGTGCTGCTGGCGCGTCTTCCAACTCCTGTTCTTTCCCACTCGCCATACTGCTGCTGTAGCCCATATGCCTCAAAGTTGGACGTACTGTGCGTTCAGAGATGCTCTTCTGCCCACCTTGGTTGTAACGGGTGGTTATTTGAGTCACTGTTGCCCTTCTATCAGCTC
>NW_015150839.1:99242-100540 GCF_000732505.1 Cyprinodon variegatus
CTGTTTTACCTGAGAGAAGGGGGGGGGGGATATTTGTAATGAAATACGTCTAGGTCGACATCATCAATGTCGCCAACACTGGAATTATTTCAGCGGAGACACCACTGCAGCAATCAGATGATAACTGATCTGTACAATGAAAATAGCTGCATGAGCTGGAACGCTGTAGAAAGCAAGAATATTTATACAATAATGACCGTTTGCCCTATTTACCAGGGGGGAAATATAACTCATGCAATCTCTCCTCTCTCCTTCACTGCAGCCGTGCAGACAGCATCATGAGACTGCAGTAAAGTTGGCAATATATTCACAGATTCAGCTTTTCCTGCTTATTCTACAAAACAGACAATATCTCTCTGTGACCACAGCAAGGCAGACAGTGAGCTACAACTGTAGTTTCTTAGAAATGAGTTTCCTATCACGCTGGGAGAATTACATTGGACCCCATGGGGAGCTCGCTGCTCCACAAATGTGCAGGAGGAGCGAGGTCTGCAAGTTGGAAAATAATCAGAGAGAAATATTCAAAAGCGTCACCAAGGAGAGGTGGATTATTATCACATTTATTTGATTTGAAAATAATACTTTTCTGAGGAATTTCCAAAAGCCTAAATGACAAATTTATTCTAATAATTCTATTCTATTATTAAAATAAGTATAAAATGAGCAATGACTACACTATAGATCATTGTAGTGCCTTCAAACTTGTAGGACACACAGATAACCTCATCTGGATCATACTACAACTCCTACTTTGGGAAGATAGGCCACACTGTATTTTTGGAGATTTTTTCTTTGTTATTATAAGCATATAATAGCCAATAATTACGCTGTAGATCATTGTAGTGCCTCCAAACATAGATAACCTAATCTAGTTCACACTACAAATCTTACTTTGGGAATATGTGCTAAAATCTTTTCTTTTTTAGATTTTTCATTGTTATAATAAGCATATAAAAGCCAATAATTACTTATGACTTATTATAAGCTACAATAGATCATTCTAGTGCCACGAAACTTGTAGCACAGATAGATAACCTCACCTAGTTCAGACTCAGACAACTCTTACTTTGGGAAAATGTGCTAAACTAAATTGTTTGAGATTTTTTCATTGTTATTCTAAGCAGGCCAGGTGTGCAATCTCTGCAACAGGAACCACAGCACTGAGCGTTGTGTGCACTGCACAAAGTATACCTGTCACACATGCAGGAAGGACTCACCTTGGGTTTGTAAAAACTGCTAAATGGGACAATTGTAACTTCCTATGTAATGCTTTTCCTTGGGTGAAATTAATGTCACTC
>NW_015150839.1:102020-104369 GCF_000732505.1 Cyprinodon variegatus
GACGAAAATCCCACTTTTCATGCAGTGCTAAGTTGTTCTTTCTTTCACATAGTGAGCTTTGCAACAATACAAATGAGTCTGTTGGTGAATGGACAATGGCCTTGTTGGAAAAGCATGGTTATGACCTGTTCTCAGCTCAGGAACTAGGACCCTATTGATATTTGGTTGTTAAATAGGTTTGCCTAATTACATGATTTAGATATGACTTATCAAGATATTCCTGCAAAAAGGTCTGATGTTGCAGGGGCAGGTAATGAAAAGTGTTTGGAGCATGCTCTGGTTCTGATGCCAGTTTGTTTCAGCCTTATCCAGTCTCCTGTAGAAGGGCTGGTCACATCACAGGTTATTTGCATTACAACAAGAGCAGTTAGCAAGGTAGAGTGAATACACAAACTTGAAGAGGGGAGGAGGGCTTGAAGGAAAACTGAAATTCTGCGGGACATCTGGTGTTAAGGTGAACAGATTTCTGAAATTAAATTTTGGGGTGAAGGGGTCAAGGGTTGTCACCAGGTCTTTCCAGTTTGTGGGGCCTAGAGAGCTCTGCTGGCCCCTAAGGGGAGAGTGGCATGAAGAAAAGAAACAACTGAAAAGTAAATATAAACATTCATCCAAAAAATTTGGCCTATTGCTGTTGCTGTTTGTGGAGACAGGGTTTCCCCACCTCTTCAAAAAAGTGAAACAAATGCTCATTCTGTTCACATCTACATACTTATCAAAATAAGGTTTTTCTGCATTAACATGGATAAAAACAAGTAGTGGTCAAGCCTGCAGGTAAAGGAAGCTTTATTTTTATTACTATCTACATCTCAAATAAGCTCCAAAAAACTAAAAAAAAACAAAAAACAACAACAATCCACTGGACTTTGTTTCCGAGTTTAAAGACATTTTGCTTTCCATCCAGGAAGCTTTTTCAATTCAAAATGTCAGAAATAGCGTTCGCTTAGAAAACATGCAAATTGAAACAGATGAACGGGTCCCCCCCTTTGGAATGGGGTCGTTTAGCTTCTTTGTTAGCCTGCAATGCCCCATACCTGTCTATGTTTCTAAAAGGGGGGTTGTTAAAGGGAATTGTTGGCCTGGCTGAATCGGACCTCACATTTTCAACCAGACCAACAATTCCCTTAATTGGGCTGCTGTATAAAACCTGGAACTCAAAGCAATTTCTGACATTTTGAATTGAGAAGGCTTCCTGGATGGGAAACAAAAGGTCTTCAAACTTGGAAACAAAGTCCAGCGGATTATGTTTTACATTTTTTGGAATGACTATGACCTGGATGGCTGGGAATCTTCACCAGCATCTCAGATAATCTGATTCATTTCTCCCACTAATGGGCTCTATGCACAGATCCACTACTTGCTGAACTTAAAGCAGCACTTTTGTTTCCTCTCTGTCATTAGAATCAGACTTAGACAGATTTCATTTTGTACACACAAGTGTAAACAAAAATAGATTTTGATTAGTACAGATCTTTATACTTTTTAAATTTTCATTTTCTAAAGTGATGTCAACATACCAACAAACCACTGTATAGTTACAGTTCCAACGTTCATTTTTTTTTTTTACTGGACTTTTACTAAATTACTGGACTGGTCTTACAGTAGTCTGAAACAGGAACATAATGATCACAACCACTTCCAAAAATATTAGATTGTACAACATGAAACATTAAAATGTAATAACTAAAGTAAGAATTGTCTTTCACACAGATGTCAGGTGGATTATTTTTAGATAGAATACTGTAGTTAATCGAATACAATCTCATTATACGTATTTCTCTTATAGCAAATGCATTATGTTTATTGGTAATTGTTCTGTTTGCATCATATCTTCTATCCTGCTAATCTGATGGACATTTCCTCAATGCAACACATAAGCTGAGTTAATGAAGAGAGCATTATCAAAGACTCTACATCAGGAGCTCTCTCCAACCCCTTTTATGTTGACTGATTCTTTCATGTATCCTTTACTTATTGCAGCAGTTGTAGTCTTTGCATAGTTTAATAAACATTATAATACTGTTACAGGGATTGTTAGGTTAAGTAACATTATTTTAAATGTGGTCGCCTGTCATTATTTATGACACTAAAAATTATTTCTCTGCTTTTCTCCTGATTCCCAGAAATGATTGGTTAAATTCCTCATCTCAATAAGACATTGGTGAAAATGGTAAAAACATTTAATGAATGTAGTGATCATAAATTATAAATATTATCTTATCCACATGAATGCTTCACAAGATAATAACCTCTTGACTGTGTAGAATATTAGTGACTTGAAGGCAAACTAAATTTTTTAAGAACACATCTTGATGGTGGAACAGCACTCTGTCCATGGTGCTGATGTCCTGC
>NW_015150839.1:105021-107861 GCF_000732505.1 Cyprinodon variegatus
AACCAGGTTGGAACCTTAAAGGCATACAGAGGATCGAGGAAAGCAGGAAATGAACCAAAGCCGGACACAAGGAACCAAGCTCTTAAGAGGAAACACAACAGGTAAGTAAGTTTCTGAGAGTATGATTGGTCGGAAACTATGGAAGGCAAGAGTTGTATCTCTGCAGGTACAACTAGAGCTTAGGCAGCAGGCTCTTCTTCAGCTCCACACTAGCGATGTCTGATATAGAACACCTGTAAGCCTCACCCAATCACGGGCTTCTCTGAGGCTAGCAAGAGTTTGAATAAAGACATGACAGACCAAAGAGGAGACAAAGGCCCAGTCCCAAACTCGCACTTCTGCTCTTTCATACTTCAAATGCATGTTCCCACGGATTGTTCCAGTGCCTAGTATGTCACAGTACTCTAGGGCTGTCTTTGGCCACGACCCTATGTGTCCTTAATCCACACTGTGCTTACATCAAGTGTATTGCCCACAATCTATTGCTGCATGTGATGTTTTATGCAGAAAAGTGGAAATGGTTAGGATCCAGTTACTGTGCCTTTCCATTTGATCTTTACGAACACCAAATTCATTGTAAATCATCCACAATCACAAACAGGTGCTTTTTGTTCTCTAAATTGATATTCAACTAATAATTTGTCTCCACAAGCATCTGTTTTAATGAACATCTGGAAGATAATTTGCAGCAAAAAATCTTTAAAATTAAAGATTACTGAGTAAGGGAGTAGTTTATGTTAAACATTTATGGGATGTTATTAGTTTTAGAACATTTAATTAAACTAAATAGACATAACCTTAACCTGACAGAATCACTGTATAGTAAAATATGCAAACTTATAACTCAATCCTTAAATTCAATTCAGTTTTTGTTCCAGAATTTTCTTGTATTTTTGTTTTAATTTTATTGGTTTACGTATGGTTTGCATATGGTTCATTGTGAGTATTGAGATTAGGCCAAAGTCTTCCAGACCTAAACATTTACGAGTTGTGGGTAGGACTCTAGGAAATGTACCTTGCAATCAGTGTTTCCTGAAGAAAAGCCTACAAAAAATGCAAAGCCTTGGAAATTCTGCTTTCAAGAAAACAAATGGTTGAATCTTTACGAACAGATTAAAGTTCAAATTTAACCTTGAAATTCAAAAGGACCAGCCATGATGGTTCATTCTCTGCTATTTCAGCCCATCTTTATGAAAACTGTTTAATTGATTTGCTCAGTTTCAATTCAGTTTATTTATAGAGGAAAAACAGCTGATTGCATTAAGTCATTGACTCTTCAGCAATCCCTCACACCAAGCATGATTGTAGCGACAGTGGAGAGGAAAAACTCCCTTTGACCAGGAAGAAACCTCCAGCANGTCCTCCGGAGGCTAGGTAGGCTGGGTCCTCCGAAGTACGCAGCCTGCGAATTGAGACGCAGCTTGCGAGTAATTCCACATCTGGGCTACATATCTGCTGCTTCACGTGAACATGAGCCGAGCTGCACCATCTCTCATTCACAAATACCGCCAGACCCCCTCCTCTCTTTTTTCCGCTAAAACATCATTGCCTTTCATGCTTGTTGTATCAGACATCATAGCGTCTTTTTCCAGATCAAACCAGCTTTTCCATTTTACCAGCTAGATAATAATAATAATAATAATAATAATAATAATGATAATAATAATAAAAATAACAAAAATAGTATAACAATACGCCTATTATTATCAGACTCATGGGACGCTGAAAATGGACTCAGACTGCCACCTAGTGGCTATAGTAGTCACATGTTTTTCACGCAATTCGTGAAACACGGAGAGCGTGAGTGAAGTGTCCATTTCCAACCAGGACCCACTGTAAGCCTGCCAATTGTGCTTTCATCACTATATTGCTCTTAGCATGTGGGCTTAGCCCACAAGTGGTGCTTTCATCCCTACATTGGCTAGTAGCATGTGGGTGGAGCCCGCCCTTGGTGATTTCATCACTGCAATGGCTCGTAGCAGGCGGGCAGAGCCCGCCAGTGGTGGTTTCATCACTGCGATGGCTCGTTGCAGGCAGGAGCAGCCCGCCAACTGTGCTCTTTATCCTGCAATTCAATATGTACAGCCCAAATTACCCTTGTGCTTCATACGCTGTGCATATCTATTTCCCAGCTTTCACCCAAAGTGGCGCACAGCTCTCTGTGCCCATAGGCTTGCCCTCTTTCCTTCCTTCAGCAGCCCTCAAAGGCATAAGCAGTCGGTCTGGGGAGCCCCGAAGTCACTTGTCAGGGCCGTACTGGCCGGGTTCCCCGACCAGGCAGTAGGTGGCCCCCCTCAAAATTTCTTTAGAAATTTTGTAGTTGTAACTGATGTTAAAGTCTTATTTTATGTTTTGAAAGTAAAGTAAAGCTACCAATGGATTGGTATCTGCAAATTTTGCAAATTGGATAAAATAATAAGTCTATAACATTTAGTAGTTCAAAAACCATTTCAGTTGGAAGAAAAAAATATATTTTCAGTTGGCGATTGACTGGAAAGGGACATTTGGAATGGCTGCTACTTTAAAGGCTGACTTGTACTCAGAAACCAGGGCGTCTGCGTGCTCTTACCCACCTATCCAACAGGGGACAGTCATGTCGTTACACACCCACCAACAGGGGACCATCCGGGAAAGAGATGACATTTTTTAGGTCCCAGAGGATCAGGAAGAACAGAAACCTCATGAAAACCTGAAAATCTTTTTCTTTTCATGACCGCATATATAAAATCAAGAATATGACCTACAAACAACATATCATTATCCTCATTAACTCAGAAGTGTATGAGACAATCATTTTTATCTTATAAAGTATTTTTAATTGCTTTAATAATAAGTTTAAT
>NW_015150839.1:110363-112067 GCF_000732505.1 Cyprinodon variegatus
TACACAGTTTATCCACAACCGTATTGTTGGTGCACCAGGAGTTTGCGATGTAGATGGAGAGGCCGCCACCGGTTTTCTTACCCGAGTCCGCTGTCCTGTCGGCTCGGTAGACGCTGCGGTCCGCCAACTCGATAGCAGCATCGGGAGTGGAGCTGTCTAGCCAGGTCTCGGAGAAGATCATGCAGCAGCAGTTGTTCAAGGCTTTCAGTGTGGACAATTGCAGTCTGATCTCGTCCATCTTATTCCTGATTGACCGCGCATTAGAAAGGAAGATGGTAGGAAGCGGTAGTCTGAAGGGCTTAGCTTTTAGCCTCGCCCAGACGCCCGCCCGCTTGCCTCTCTTCTGCCCCCGCTCACAGCGCTTCCTCCTCCGGCTCGCTGCTGCGGGTGTCCCGGTTGGTGGTTTGATGATCTCCGGAGGGATGGTATAGTGTCCGATCGGCAGGTACCATGCACCGCGATTGAGTTGTAATAGTTTGGTCCGGCTGTATTGTAGTGCAAGAGTGCTATAACTGTGCGTTATAATAAAAACTACCACCAAAAAAACATAAAAGCTACTAAAAAGTTTAGTATCCCGGGCCGCTGCGACTCTGCGCGCCGCCATCTTTTCGACTGGTGGACCGTGATCGACTGGTTGGGCACCCCTGCTATAAAGTGTTTTAGTAAACAAATCATTTGTCAACCTGAAGTACAAAAGACATTAAAACAAAAAAGCGAAATTCACTCTGTTTCCCCCAAATCACAGAAAAACATCTTTGGTCTTCCTCTGGGACTGAACGATAACATCCAGTCTTCAAAGCCAAAGTGTCAGGTCTGAACTGGGCACACATGGACCGTCGTTTTTTCATGATGCATATGGGTCAAGACCATATAGGCATCCTCTAGTAAAATATAAGTACGTAATTTTTGTTTATATAAGATATCAACTGCTCACTAAACTTCAAAATAAAGCCATTTAATCTATTCAATATTACATCTTATCTAAGCCTTTTTAGGAGTATTTCTATGCATATATAAGGAATATTACAAGGCTCTATACTGAGCTTTTTCACTGGGAAGTTGTTGACAGTAACCCCAGACTCCAGAACCATAATCTAATCTGGGCAAAGACCTATGCAACTCAGTATACACCTTTTATCAATCAATCAAATTTTATTTTGTACGGCCCATTTCAGGAATAATGCGTTTCAAAGTGCTTTACATAATAAACATTACAATTTATTCCAGTGCCAACGTTAAATTTTTAATTGATTACAGTTGAAAAGCAACTCTAGTGATTTAAAAATCCTTCTGAAACATATCAGTAGTGAGCTGGCTAAACTTACTGAGAGGCTAAAGAATGACAAATGATCAATAAATTTGAATAAAACTGAATTCATGATTTTTGGTAATAGAGAAATAGATTACTGGACTATAATGTCCAGCGAGGGAAATCTAGTAGAACCAGTTCATGAAGTTACATTTTAACGTCATGAACTTCCAGTTCCTTTTATTGGAGAACAAAACTCTGACTGCTTCTGTTTCCAGGTGAAGAGTGTCCACTGCAAGGCAGGAGAGACGGTGGGAGAGGGAGACCTGCTGGTGGAGCTGGAGTAGAACAGCAACTTTGATCTCTGTAATCACCTCAATTCAGAGGACTGGTTTCCCACCAGCAGGGGAGGACATTTTGACACTAATATGCATCAGATGTGTTGAACTGATGGC
>NW_015150839.1:114658-125717 GCF_000732505.1 Cyprinodon variegatus
GTTATGGCCCCCGTACTGAAGACATAATACTCAAAGAAGTTCTAAGGATGAAATGTGCTGGAAAAGACATGATTACTGATCTTGCTTTGAATCTATTTTATTTTTTATCTTTACAAATTCTATTTTACTAATTATTTAAAAACAACAAGGCAATAGCTTCAGTGGTATTTAGATAGGATCCTAGTTTTCATCTAAATGTTTTTTTTTTTAAACAAAAATTCAGATTTTTTAGAAAAAGGTCATTTTAATCTTAAATTAAGTCAAAAATATATGAAATTCCTAAATTATGAATGTATATTGACCTAATTTTAATTAAACCTTATTGAATAGAAATTTCATTTCATGCAGCTCTTTCAATATATTTGAATCCTTTGCCCTTTTTATTATTTCATGCTTTTCTGTTCCCCATGAAAACACGCTGGCCCCCTCCTGGCCCCCTGGTACACTAGGTCTAGAACCGCCACTGTTTAGAAGAGTCTCTGTGAAACCGAGGGGTTTAGAGAAATCTTCTCCAGCATCTTTATGCATCAAATACGTGATTCAGCATCATTTTCAGCAAACAGCCGTGTCCTCCATGAAGGACTGGAGGTGATGCTGGGAGCGTAGATCAGGGCTGTGATCCCATATGGGCACCAGCTTGGTTCTACTGCAGGTCCATCTTCAAAGATCCCTTTATTGTTTACAGAAATAGAAAAGATTACACAGTGACAGGAAGTACAGCTCATGGTTCCTATGGGCCGACAGAAAGAACCGAGCCTGAGCTTTAGAGGCAGTTAGTGAGGCAGCCGGTGGTTCTGATCCACCAGAGAGGTCCGTTTCTTCCCCATCATCATCATCCAGTCCTTCTTCATCTCAACATGGCGACTATCAGGGAAACCAGGCAGAACGTTGAAACTGTTGGTTCAGGATTTCTGACTGTCTGACACACTGGATTATTTCCACATCGTCACTCGTTAGGAGCAGAAATCCAGTTTTATTGATCAAACTTTCCAATTATTACAGTATTTTTTTATTTAAATAAAAAAAAAGGTAAAAACAAATGATTTGAAAAGATTACGCAGAATTGAGCATCAAAACAAGTGTATTTGCAGCATCGATTATCAACTTAAATGAAACACCTTGATGAAGATGTGAGTTTTTACCCCCCAAGCAGGTCCTCCAAAGGTCCTGTAAGGGTGAAGGCGGTGGTGGTGGGGGGGTACTAAGCCCCTCCCAATGTTACAAAACAGAAAAGATCAGCAGAGAAAGGAGGCAGGGAAGATGGCCATGATGCTGGAAAGAAAGATGAATAGTAAAGGTCAAAGGTCAGTGTGACCCAGCAGCCCGGCAGAGACAGAACCGGACCGAGCAGCAAACAGGCCCTACATGGACCCATCATCACACCTCCATTATTTTCACTGTTATTCTGCTCATGCAGAGAAAAGAAGGAGAGAGGAGCAGTTTGCACCACTGGATTAGAAACAGATCTTTGCATAGAATTATATTAATCTGTCTTTGGGATTATAATCCAACCATAGATGAAAACTGATTCATTTCATGGAAGGCTTGTGTTTTAGTTCCTGCTATTAATCAATTAGCTTGAATTTTTATGCTGCTTGTTTAGCAAACTCCCATAAGTTTTTATTTCCGTCCTTAAATAAATAAACAGATGTAACTTTAATTGTTAAAAAAGCTTTTTATGTTACAATAGTGTTAATATCAAAATTACAATTCCATTTGCATATGAGATGAGATCAGATTGACCTGGACCCCAGTGGGGCCCTGAAGGCACCACGAGTTTCTCTGTTTCTGAGCACAGAGGTGTTCTCTGCAGGCCGAGGCGACGCTGCGTCCAGCATGAGGATGATCGCTCCACAGAAGGTACGGCGCCACGGCAGCAGGGAGGGAAGGCTACACGGACCGACTCGCTCTATGCTAACGACGCTACACAGAGAAATCCCATCCAATTGTATTGAAAGCAGACATATAAAAAGAATTTGAGGATTATGTGTTTTAGAAATGAAAAATTTCACAATCAACAAATGTTTCAGGGTAATTTAGAACATGGATGCATAAGTTTAACCGTTGATTTTTAGAGGAGTGTTTTTTTAAGTATTTTTTGTCCAATTTTATTTTCCAAATTATATTTATTCATAATTTTATTTCAGAATTCTTTATTTATAAAACGTTTCAATTTCTTCATTTTCAGATTTTATCTTCCAAATTCCAAACAAATATAATTATTATTTTATTTGTTTGCCTTTTGTGGCAGGTGAAGTCGTATGCTGAGTTTTACAAACTGGATTCTTCTCAGAGTTTCCCCCTCTAGCCTTCTGATTGGTCTCTGTGTGGACCAATAGAAATGAGTCTGCTCTGTTTGGACCTAGCAACAGCGTTTCTATTGGTCAGAACCCGTTCAGTCGGTTGGACTCCGGCAGTTTGCTAATTTAAACGTAATTTAGCAGCTGCTCCCTTAATCTGATGAATTCTTCTGTTTGAACCCGTCGCCGGTCCTGATAAGCCTCTGATCACGACTCTGATGCTTCAGTTGGAGTGAAATATTCAAAGTTTTCATCCCTTCTCCAGACCACAGCACTATTTCTAACAGCGATGATCCTTTTTCTTCCCCTTATTGTTTGAATCCTGCTGAAAAATGTGGAACGTAAAGTTTTCCTTAAGTTGATCGTCCAGGTGACTGAGGTCAATGAGTTAAACTGAAAACCAAAACATTTCATCTTTATGATTCTTCAGTCCAGTTTGTATAAGAAATTAGAACCTAGTGTAGTCTGAGGTTTGCTCGAGGCCACCTAGACCTAGACCACCTAGATGGAGGAAGGCTGCTCTGCAGCTGATGAAGCTCTGGGATCTTCATGGAGCCATTTTATATTTAACACATGTTTTCCAGGGACCTCTGACCCCCTCTGGGGTGGAGGTGGTCATGTGAGCAGCAGCCAGTTCCCCCAGCAGGTACCGCCCCAATAGCTGCTGGTTCTACAAACACAGCCCAGTTCAAAGCTCCAACAGGAGTCCAGCCGTCAGGCCTTGCTCCGACGGCACGGTGCCGAGTCCGGTCGGATCAGCAGCAGCAAAAACACAAAGAGTCCAGCATGAGGAGAGCGTTCAGGTCCCACGCCTGCTAAGCCGCAGCCTCCGGCGGCCAATCGGGTCAGTCCTGCTCCCTGAGGTGGATGTCTCGGGTCCATTTGATCATCGTCTCTGGAGACCGATAGAGGAAGATCAGCTTGGAGTAGAGCTCCTCCTCCAGCTCCAGCTCTCCTGTTTCCCGAACCTTCACACACAGAAAGCAGTTATTTGGACCGCAACCAACCACAGAATAAACCCTTCCTGTTTAGCGCTATGGAGTGAAGTTTGATCCATTATTGTTGCAGCTATAAAAAGATTTTATAAACGAAAATATGAAAAAATCTAGAAGGAAACTTTGAAAAACGTCTTGAACAAAAAAGGCTGTATTTTAAGATTTAAGTTTCTTTCTTTTTTGTATTTCATTATTTTAAATTTTATTTTCTCAATTTTTTGTTATTTTTTTCTCTTCTTCATAATGAGTTTAATGGATTGCATCTTTCCAAATTACACTTTACATTCTCTTGTTTTCAAGCCAGATCTTAGCTCTCGCTCTTGGCCAATAAAAATGTTGCTGCTAACGTCCAGCAGACCAATAGAAATACATCTTCACCTCCCACTCCAGAGGAAAGCCCGCCTCAAGTGAAGAGAATGTGATTTGTAGAACTCAGTCAGAATAAAATGCAGTTTAGGAGAATCAGTCTGGAAAAGTTATATTTGGAAAAAAAAAAAAAGAAATAACAAATATGAAAAAAATGTAACATGAGGGAAATATTTGGAAATGTAAATGTAATGTAAAGTAAAAATAAAAAATTCCCAGCAAAGTTCCTCCTTACACCTTAGTTTGATGAATACATTTTTCAAAGTTTTCTGGATTTATTTATCCAAACCAAACATGTTCTTTGATTGCAACAATAATGGAACAAACTTCACTCCATAGATTCGATTCTTGATCTAATCTGTTTTATACCTGAATGAAGTCTAACCCTCCCTGCAAATCATACAAACATGGAGTCAAATGTTTATGCTGCTTGTGTTTTAAAGCTAACAGGTCAAAGGTCAAACGTTCAGCCAGCGCCCCCATAATTCGCTTAATGGCTGATTAACCTTTTGACCTTTAGAGGTGAGAGAATAGAGACAAAGGCTGTGTCTGAACATCCGCACTAATCAGCATATAGTGTTTACACCATTTTTAATGTGTCTGAAATTCTAGTGGATGAAAAAGTAGTAGACTCCAAATCTCCCACAATGCACCTTGAAAAGTAGTGATAAAAAAGATGGCGCAGGCACTGTGCTGGGAGGCGGAGTTACATGACCAACGGAGCAAAAAGTAGTGATCATCTGACAGAACGGTCAGTTAACCGAGTTCACTATAAAGTTCACCATATAGTCCCGCTCTACATAGGAGGGATTTAGGGGTTAGGGCGGACGTTTAGACAGCCAGAGAGAATATTTAGTTGTTTATCTAATGATTAGAAGTTTACATCAAGCGAAGGTCCAACTGTGTGAGCGACTCGCTCCAAACCAGAACCCAACTCGGACCTGAGAGGGAGCTAAAGACCGTCCACAGAAGATGCCTGCTGCGATGAAGAGTTTTTTAACATGAATTAATGAATAATTAATGTTTCAAATTCTATTTTTGTTTCATTTCCAATCAGAAACAAACAGCTCTGCCCATCACAGCAGACCTTCGATGGAGGGACATCCACACATAAATGCAGAACCTTCTGGACCCCAGGGGGGGAACCGCACCAGAAGTCCCAGGTTCTCTAGTGACCTCAGCATTTGTAAACCTTTGAATCTAAGGGATCAAAAGCGTGACTTTCTGGTGGGACCAAACTGGACTGGTTTGGTCTGATGTTCTGTTTAAAACGGTTTCAGCTGCTGGCGCCGATCCACACTAACCAGGAAGATGTCTGTGCAGAGCTTCAGGATCCGGTCCACGCAGGGCAGCTCCTCGAACATGATGGAGTGGGAGATCTCACTGAAGAACCCACGGACGAACTTCCCGATGACCAGAACCACGGACACGTAGAGACCCATGATCCTGGAGGAGAGCAGAGGTCAGGGAGCCATCTTTAATCACTCAAACATGTTTCAGCTTTTAAGTTGTTTATTTCCTATTGATTGGTTTTAGGGCCTCCAGGAGTATTTCTTTTTTTCGGTTTTTTGCATGTATAATAAATTTTATACTAAAAACAAAGATTCCTTTTGATGATAAAATTGTGAATTTTTATACCAATATTTTTTAAATATGTAGAAACCATTCTTATATGTCGGAAATAATTTTGCTTTCCATTATTTAAGAACATTTGTAATATTTGATTGAATTATTTCTGTTATGCTAGCAGAAACATGCTGCTGCATTATGGGTAATTCTGGCACTGAGAGTCACACATGGATAAGCTCCGCCTCCTGCGCTGTGATTGGTCAGACTGAACTAAAGGCCTGAGCTCGTTCTCATGTGACTTTAATCTACTCCTCCTATTGGTCCTGACGTTGGCATGGTAACCATAAGTAAACATGTTTAGATTTCACAACACAATAATTTCCATACCGTAGATCAGGGGTAACCAATTAAAAATCAGTGGGGTCCGAATAAAGAAAATCATCAACCATTAAGGTCCTAAAACATTTTTAATTAGGATCCGTTACTTTAAACAGAATTTAATATTATATATATATTATATTATGCATCCATGTTAAACATTGACTTTTTAAATAGAAAAAAAAGAACATTTTTCCATATTAAAATCTAAAGTGTTTGTTCAGTTTAGTATATAGAAAATTTCCTGATAAACAATCCACAAACCGTTTGTTATTTTCTTATTTTTCTGTCTTAATGTTGGCAGTGGGCTTTCTGCTGCCCTGCAAAGCTTTAAACCTGGTTTGAATGGAGACTAAGCCATTCTAAAGCACATATCAAGGAGCTCATTCTGAGTTTGGATCCATATTTATTGTTGATTCTGTTCATGGTGGAGAATCCTGCTTCACAGCAGCAGGTTGAGCCAAACATACTCTAAATGTTCAGGATCATCTTTGAGCACCATTTCACTTTTCTTTCACCAGTTCACCACAGTTCTTCCAGCAGTCCACACTTTCTCTGCTCTCTTTTTCTCATCATCTTCTCCTTCTTTCCCATCGCCCGGCTTGCCACAGGTTTGCCTGCTGTGTCTAAAAGTAGCAGCAGCAGCAACTCAGACTGACAGCAGCTCATTGGATCATTTGGATCATGTGCAGCCTGGAGCCGGACGCTCTAGATGGCTTTACCGTATTAACAGGAGAAGCAGCGCAAGTGAAGTTAGATACTGTAGTCGGACAACAAGCTGTAATTTATAAATGTTTTAAGTCAGGTTGGGTCACATATAAGCCAGCAGGTGGGTCCAGATCTGTGACCTCTGCCCTAGATTTTTTTCTGTGATGTTCTGTGGATCGATTATTTAAAAAAAAATAGTTTGAATGAAAAAGTTTTAGCTATGACCTTTAAATAGAAAACAATCTCCAGAAATGATCCTGTTCAAGACTGTCCTGATTTCTGAAAGTATTAGGAAGGTCCTCCATCAGCTGCATCTTAAGAAGTGAAACCAGCAGCATGATGCTGCCACCACCATGCTTCAGTCTGATGCTCTCTGCTGTTCTATAGTAATAAAGGGTTTGGTTTATCAGACATGTCCTCCTGGACTTCTGAACCAGACCTCTTTGTTTAAATGAAATCCTTTATTTTCTTGGCTCTAATCTTTGGAAAAAGCTGGCAGATGGATTTTCCTGCAGCTCTTTCTTATTGTCTGTCTACTATACGATTGTTTTTCTGTGCAGGAGGAAGGAAGCATCCAGTGAATCAGAAGTTGGGAGACGGCGCGGCTCTTACCCGTATCCGGCCAGGAAGCCCAGGCTCGGCGGGCTAACCTTGTCGTTGAATATGACCATGGGGAGCACGGTGCATGACGCCGGCTTGCATCTGGCGATGGCGATGTCCCACCACTCCTGGTTCCCTGAGCTGTTTGGCGTCCGGTCACTCATCAGGGACAGAGTGATGTCCTGGTAATCGTCTTCATCATCTGCAGAAGGTTAAAGATGTTCTGAGAGCAAGAACTACAAAAACTCACGCTTTTTCTTTCTCACATTTCTTTTAAAGTTGATTTTTTTATTTTATTTGAAGCATAAATATAAATACAAAAGTTTAATTTGTTATCCAACATAAAACATCCTCCACTTAATCCAGGCATACAATCTACGATATTTTCAATCGTTGCACGCAGCTACAGCTCAAACTGTACGATGAAACGCAGGGTTGAAAAGTTCACAGCTCACGATGTTTGTTCTCACACTGTCCGACCCGACGCTCTGATGCGATCTACCTGCTCACAGTGAACGTCTAAAAACCACGTGGGACTCAGTGCCTAGAGATGGTGCTGGTCGGACTTATCAACTTGGAAGAAGAAGAACTCCCTTGTTTGCACATGTGCAGTGTACGAGGTTCTGGTAAACCGGCTCGTAGCTCTGCTTCAACGGAAGGATTTACCCACGAACACCTCAGGAGGGCCGACTGGATTTCAAACATGTTTGAGTATTTCCTGACCTTAGGATTCCTGATTGGGAGATGGTCGTTAGAGGCTGATTTCCCCTGGTTATCCCCTGTATACTACGCCACGCAGGACGCACCATGAGGCTCAATCTGCTGGTGAAGAATCTCAGTCATCCAGGTTCACATTCTGAATTGAAAAACCTTTCTGGATGGGAAGTGAAACGTCTTCAAACTTGGAAGTCCAGTGGATTGTTTTCAAACTTTTTTTTAGAATGGTCGGCCCGATAAAAAAATATTCTCACATGACCGAAGAATCGGCCCGAAAATGGCAAAAAGTCACACAGTGTGTGCTCGGCTTAATCTGGGACAGACCACAGGGGGCAGCAGAGATCACGGTCAGCGCACTGCTGACTCAGATCCATCATGGCCTTCTACCAGTGGATCCAGTAGATCCACTGGTTTCCAAGTCTTAAACTGCGTCTCCAGTCTAAAGGCTGGTTTATACTCAGAACCCAGGTGGTCTGCGTGTGTGTCGCAATGAACGCAAATGTGGCTCCGCCCCCTCCGCAGACACTCTGCTGCACCTCTCCAAAATTGTAGGTGACCGCAGACAGGAGGCCTCTGATTGGTCAAATCTACATCTGCTCTACTCTTTGCGTATTTCCTGTTTGGTTCCTTACCGGCTTGTTTTGTTTGTAAGACCACCATTGTGGAAAATGACTCGTGAAAATGGACCAGCTGGAAGAGCGAGGTGCTAGAGAACGCTGGGACCCTTTTTCCACCTGGATCCCCGCTCTTTTTCACCCTCATGTCCCTCCATTGTCGCACAAACTTGCCCCCACTTCCTCACCACCTCAGCCGTATCTAGACCCACAGCTAGTTCCTGATTGGCCCTCTTGAGTTGTGGCGTGGAATAACAGCACAGACCATGGTTCAATATTGGGCATAAATCAAAAATATCTGACAAGCTCACTGCGACGCTCTGCTGCAGGAGGATAACCAGCCCTCAATGCTTTGTTATTCTCGGGGTCAAAGCCTTTAATCAGAGATGTAGATTGGAAAAAAGGAAGAGTTCTGACCTTTGTAGAGCTGACTGACGGGTTTGGCATCGGCTCCATTTGGGGCCCGCATGTAGTTGGGGAACATATTGGGAACCAGGCTGCGGGAAGAACGGGGCGGATCTATTAGGACTGAATCTGTAACCTGAGGATGTCCGTTCTATGTGGGACTGTCACACACTTACACAGGCTCCGTCCGGTTGCCGATGAGCAGAGATGCCAGCTCTGCTCTGACCGGGTTCCCAGGCTCCAAGTCGATCGAGTGTTTGCCAAACGTGTGCTCCACCGTCCCCCCCTTACCCAGGTCCCTGTGGGGGAACAAATTCACAGAGAGGGTGGGGTTTAAACAAACCTGTCCCACCTACAGCTGCACACGTCAAACACACGAAGAAGAAGAGGTCTGACCTCTGGAAGGTCCAGGCCAGACGGAGGGTCAGGTCCATAGGGCTTCCCAGAAGCTCCTTCACCACCTCCTGCCTACTGGGGGGACTGATCCTCCACACGGATCCTGAGCTGCCCTCAATCATGGCTGTCACAATGTCCTCATAGCTGTACAGGGTGATGAACTGCATGGCTTTCTGAAAGAGAACACACCCAGACCTCAGTGGTCCACATTCAGAGACGCTCCGGTACCGAGCGGCGAGGAGCACTCAATAAAGATAAAGATGGCGGTACGCACTGCGTTGTCTCCGAAGGTTTTGGTGAGCTGCTCGTACTCGGCGGCTGTGAAGGGCTTGATGGACTGCTGCTGCACGCTCATAGTGAACAGGGGCTGGAACACACAGGTACATGATGGGTAAACTAAGCACTTCATCTACTGACACAATTATTAGGCTCCAACGTTTACATCAAAGGAATTACACTGGAAAAAATCAAAATCTAGATAATTAAATTATTCTTAAAATAAGTAGTTTTTTCTTAAATTGAGGGTGTGTTGGAACAAGACAATTTACATTTAAAATAAGTAAAAAAAAAACTATTTCAATGTCTTATTTCTAGTGTATCTCATCAAATTAATTTAGAGTAAAAATCCTAATTCCATTGGCAAATCATCTTATTTACCTACGCAAATTGAGGGCAAATACACTTAATTTAAGTCATTTTGACTTATTTCTAGATCGTTTTTGCAGGGATTAACGCTAAATTCATTAAATCATTCATTAATTCACTAAATCTATTAGTTTAGATATAAATAATGATCCCTTGATCATTCCTTACTGACCAGACGTTTCCTTTAAAGGAGAAGAAAAGGAAGAATTGAAAAGATTAACAATCATTTTATGCTTTGAAAATAGACCTTTAGGAGATGGATCAGTGGTTCTGTCGGGACACCGGGCTGCGTTCAGGTTTGGGGGACAGGGTGAAGGATCTAATTATCAAATATTCAATATCAAGAATCATATCTTCAAATATGAAGTAATCTTTTGAGCTCAAGGCGAGCAGGTAACCATCCATCATCAGTTAGAGGTCATGTTCAGGGTAATGATGACCGATCAAACATCCAGCCTGCAGATCCACCTTTATTACCTGATCTCATTTCGTTTTTAATTTCACGTCTTATAAACAGACTTTGGTCGGTTTTAACTGAGAACACCCTTTATTCAGCAGAACTTTACTTCAATTGATCTAAAAATGTCAAATTACCTCATAGCCGCCCAGTTTAAAAGTGACTG
This sequence comes from Cyprinodon variegatus, assembly GCF_000732505.1. Taxonomy (NCBI): domain Eukaryota; kingdom Metazoa; phylum Chordata; class Actinopteri; order Cyprinodontiformes; family Cyprinodontidae; genus Cyprinodon; species Cyprinodon variegatus. Next base: position 124,975 of record NW_015150839.1, read on the forward strand.
TGACGTCGATGGGGTGGTTGACCACACCCACCACCGATCTGACCAATGAAATGAAGAGAAGGGGAAACCAGATGATGCAGATTAGGAAGAAAATGATCAGTCCCCCCATGCCGTATTTCACTATCTTCTTCTTCTTCTGTCCCTTAGGTTGGGGGTATTTCTGGAAAAAGGAGACAGATCATAAAAATATGAGACATTTCATGATTTTATCATTTTAACTGCAGCGATGGAATGAAGGAGCACAGAAACCCAACGGGAACTTTTAGAGTTAAATCCTGATTAAAAACAAATGTAGGAATTCTGCAGCTGCATTCAGTCATTGAATGTATCATTGTGTTCACACATCTAACTATATGGAGTTAAATATGGCAGGGCTCGATATTAACCATCGCCTGATCTCCCGGGGCGAGTAGTTTTTATTGTCGGGAGAGTACAAATTTCAATGCATTTGCCCGACGGGCAAGTGCAATGATCGCAAAAAAAAAATTATTTATCACTCAAAATTACTTTAAAATCACCGACATTCGCTGAAAACGACCCAGAAGCATTGCAGGCGCCATTTTTGTTGTTTTGTAGACATTCTGCGGTGATTTTACGCCAGATGGCGTGATTTTTGTCCACCTAGCGGTAATTTTGATGTAGTTACCAAAACGACAAACAAGCTAGAAAGCTTCTGTACAGTGATGCAGGTCATACATTAAAAAATGTTCATAACCTTTTTTTACTCTTAGACATTGGAGAGG
>NW_015150839.1:125727-128671 GCF_000732505.1 Cyprinodon variegatus
AATTTGGAAACTAAAAGTTTTGAAAGTGAAAAAAAAAAAGTCTAATAGTTTTGTTTGAGATTTTTCCAGCTCCAAACTGCTGGCCCCTTGGAGTCAGGGGCGAGGGCCTCAAAAACATGACAATATTGTTTAAGAACTGCCTTTAGAAGATTGTTGATATTCAGTTATTGGTTTTAAGAAAATAAACATGATTGAATGTATTTTTATAAAACACAGAAATCCTCACGGTGCATTAAAGTGCACCTTGAACATCAGATGATTCATTTTCAAACACCAGTCTTATGCAACACTTCCAAATTAACATCACTGACTTTTCTACTGTTTCTTTTCTCATTAATAAGGAACAATACTCAAAACTAATTTAAATGCTAATTTAAACAATGGGAGAATATTGATGAACGCTTTACAAGCAGTAATCTAGTTGAGGGGGGATGAAGGGAGAGGCATCCCCCTTCTTAAAAAAAAATCTTAAAAATCCTCCCCCTAAATGACCATCCCCCCATACCATAACCTGTAACATTTTATCACTGAATGTTTACATTTCTATTATATATTAGCAGTAATTGTAATAATATTGCCTTTTCAACATTTGGCAGGCTGTGCGCTTACGGGTAGCCGGTTTTTGATTAAATAGCGGGGCGGGACCTCAGTGGCACAAATGGCGGCGCAGGTGAGGACGCTTTAAGCAAAAACTAACGCTTCAGGTAAGTCAAAAGTCAGAAGACATGACCTTTTCTAAGCTCACCATTGTGTCACCAAATATGTAGAAGTCCATAATCTCTGGACATAGTGATAGCAAGAAACACTAGGTAAACTAGTTTGAATTGCAAACATTTTTCTGTCTTTAAAGTTGTCATGACACATGAGAATTAGTCTAGAGCGTACAGGCATTGCTGAACATTCACAATCTGTATTTTCATTGTGAATGGAACATTAAATTAATCTGTAAACTGCTGCTGTTTTTCGAGCCAGAATCTAGAACATGCTGGGGAGACAAGTGGAGCGGTGGCTGAGAGCAGTGGAGGAAACCTGGAGGAGAGAATCGAAGGTTTGAAAAATGCATTTTAATTGAGCAATTTAAGATTATTATCTTTAAAGAACTGCCAAATGTGATGTTTATTTCTGGCCAATGGTCATATTCGAATTGAATGTTGACATCTGACTGACTGTTTAAGTTGCAGCTTCTTTCTTTCATGTGTTCATGGTAATTTAAATTCAACGGACGTGATTTAATGGATCCTTCTTGTCCTTTTTTATTGACTGCCTTCTTGTTTATTGTTTATTCATTTTCTCACATCTCTGGTCATGATGTTTGGACAGGAGGTGAAGCCTTCTTTCCTTTGTCCCATCAGCCTAACTTTGTCGTCTTTTTCCTTTTTTGGATCATTTCTAAGAAGAATCACAGCCTGCTGTAATATTTCTCATCATTCGTACCTTTTCTGTTTCCCGGCTGCATTTAATGATAAAGATGTTGGCATAGATATCCTCCACACACATCCAGTCTGACAGGGACAGAGTGGTGTCTGTCCAAACCCAGTCCATCACGGCCCGCAGCTCCACCAGGAACGGCACAAGACGAAACCTAAACCCACAAACAAACCAAGCGGTCATTCAAAGCCAAGGAGAGTCCGACTCAGCGGCTCTTTGTGTTCCTACCCTTGGAAGAGGAACAGGTTGAGGTGGTTGTATTTCTTGGTGAGGACGTTCCCGAGGATGCGGGTCGGGTAACCGCAGCGGATCTGATAGGCAGATAACCCGAAGTAAATACACTTGACGAAGTACCAGAGCTGGGCTACAAAGTTCTGGTTGAACTTCCTGGAACAGACAGAGAAGAGAACACGTTCAGCTCGTTTAGTTCAAAAAATCAGATGGTCCAAATAAGACTTCTGGATCTTCCCGGTTCCACCCGCAGAACAGAAACATAAAGAACCACTGAGATCGAAGTGGTCCAGAAGCACCTCTTTAAAACCAACCAGGAGCAGTTAGGAAATGACACCCATGAGATCAGAACATTTGGACTGCAGTGAAGAAGCTCCCCACGTCAGAACCCCACTGAGATGCTGTGGCCAGTTCATTTGGAGAAGCTGGAGAAACTGAAGACGTCAGACCAGGATCTCCTCCACCAGGACGAGAACCGGTCCAGCCAGCCAGCGCAGGTCCAGGTCCTCATTTCCAGCAGGTTAGTTTGTTAATAAATCTGTCAGATGTTTGACCTGCTCCTCTTTTAATACAGAAACCGACAAACATCTAAAAAAGTAATAAAAACCTTAAAGTCCTGATTCTAAATTTAAGGTTTTTATATATTTTTTTTAGTAGTTAGTTAAAGTTCTGGTTGTGGGGCTGCTTAGTGGGGCAGTGGGTAGCATTGCTGCCTTGCAGCAAGAAGGTTCTGGGTTTGAGTCACAGAGTCTTTCTGCATAGAGTTTGCATGTTCTCCCTGAGCATACGTGGGTTCTCTCCGGGTACTCCGACTGTTAGGTTAATTGGTTTCTCTAGATGCTGCTTAGGTGTGAGTGTGAATGGTTGTTTGTCCTGTTTGTCTCTGTGTTGCCCTGCCATGGACTGGCGGCCTGTCCAGGGTGGACCCCGCCTCTCACCCGTAATCAGCCGGAGGTAAGCGCCAGCAGCCCTCTTGACCCCAGTAGGGATAAAGCGAGATGGAAAATGGAGGGAAAAAATGGAAGCCAACACTGATGCAGACTTGCTATTTAAGGGCTGAATGGTCCACCCACCTAGCCTGGGTGCCATTCAGAACTTAGTCCCACCCACAACGTTTGAAGTCGGGAAGTTCGGTCTGGCATTGCTCCATAGTAGCGCGAGTATGCTAGCACAATATCTGGCGGGCCAATCAAATTGTCAGGGTGGGCTTTATACGATGATGGACAGATGATCAACAGTAACGTAATCAACCACGTGACCAAAGTAGGTTTGGGTGACAACCACA
>NW_015150839.1:130319-131716 GCF_000732505.1 Cyprinodon variegatus
AAGTGCATGTGTGAGCAGGTGAGGTGACAAAATGGATTTTTTTTTTAAGCGATTGGTTAAAGTTCAGCATTCCAATGCAAGAGGTTAAGTAAAGCTCGGCTCACATCAGAAATGTTCTTTGAACAAATTTGTCATCATCTCTATGAGAAAGATTCTAATGAGAATGAATTCATGGGAGCTCACCTCTCAGTGACAGCAGGCAGGATGAAGAACATCCACAGGTGGATCCCCAGAACAAGGATCACCTGAAACAAAGCAAGGGCACCAGGTGAGCCACCAGGAGATGCTGGGAGGCGGAGGCTTCTAAAACATGAATACCCAGGTTAGGGATGGGCGGAACCAACCTGAAAGATGAGCTTTCCTAGAACCGCCTTGCGCAGGTACAGAGCTCTGTCGATGATCATGGTGCTGAACTGGATGAGGAGCATCACCAGGAAGGCTTCAGGCACCTGGTCCTCTGACAGAGAGGAGGCTATGTCCGCTGCAGCGCTATGTTTCTGAGGAGGACGGCAGAACAGTCAGGGTTAACTCTTCTTCATGCAAAAGGCAGGAGGAACCTTCTGTGCTTTTCAAATAAACTTCAGATGCTTGAATGCAAAAAATCTGAATAGCAAAATATATTTAAGACTTTTTTTTATTTAAATGTATTTCTTTACTCTAATAATATTGAATTATTTTCTTCATGTGAATAAAAAAGGTCTTAGTATGTCCCTAATGCTCTTCTGCAGTATGTGACTCAGATCAATGCAGCCAAGTGTGTAAAATCCGTAAAGAAGAATTAATCATTAGATTCATTAGAATACTTCTGGACATGTCTGAAAACTCAATTTATTTAACCCCTTCATGCCCAATACCAAAAATTGTATCACATATCTTTGCCGTCAACAAGTTGTTAAGTTAAATACTTGTTATTAATTTTTAACAGTCTAACAGTGACATAAGTTTGACAGCTTATCAGAGTGAGTTTAGGAATGAAGCTGATTAGTGACCCTAGGCGTTAATATTTTCAAAGCCAATATACCGATTGAATATATTAATATATATTTTTATTAATGCAGTTATATTGTATGAAATATTTTTGATTGTTCCTTCATCATTATTTATTTTCCAGGATTTCCAGTATTCATCAGATTCAGTTTAGCATAATGGAAATACACTCATCAGTACTACATTTGACTGATTTGTACTCCTACTCTACATATTGAGCATCTATACTGGAAAAAACATCCAGAAATAAATACAAATTTGTTAAATTAAGTGTATCTATCCTTAATTTGAGTAGGAAAATGAGATAGTTTACCAATTCAATGAGTATTTTTACTCCTAAAATACAGAGATGGGAAGTAACAAAGTACAAATACTTCGTTACTGTACTCAAGTAGATTTTTCTGATATTT
>NW_015150839.1:134649-135822 GCF_000732505.1 Cyprinodon variegatus
CAATGCGATTGTGTTTTATTATTTTAAGTATAAATTGTCTTGTTCCATTGGCAAAATGTTTCTCTTACCTCCTCAATCCAAGAACAAATACACTTTTATTAAGAAAAATGTGATTTATCTTGATTTTGATTTTTTTCTAATTCTGTTTATATCCATTCCTTAACTGTCTGGTAAACTAAAAAGCTTCAAACCCAAAATCAGAGCTAATGTTCCAGAACATCAGTCAGATTATGTTTATTATAAAAGGTCAGTATTGATTTTAACCTAACTAAGTTCAGTCTACACAGTCTGCCAAACACCTTTGCTCTGACACAGATCATGTTTAGCTCCTGCTCCTAATGACTGAGAAATATCCAAGCTTGTCTCAGAAGCAGATGTTTAACCAAAGTTTGTGTTATTCATTAAGCATGTTGGCTGTATTCACACCAGAATAAAGCTAATTGACTTCCCCTGGTCGTCCTTAAAGGTTTAAAGCACTCATTTCTGTTTCCCTGAGGGAATCCGTTCATCTCTTACCCCAAAAGCCCAGAAGCCAAAGATGATGATGACAAAATCGATGACGTCGGTGAGGAACATCAGCGCGTACACATCAGTGGAGGCCCGGTATTTATCCTTGGTTATGCTTCTGAAGAAACGCTGAGCTGGCTGCTTTACGCCCTGGAACCTGAAGAAGAAAACCCAACAGCAGGTCAACAGGCTGGTTTGGTGGCAGTTTTAAAAAGCTCCAGTGACCCATTCGATGGTTTACCCTCTGACGAGGAGTTGTTGGATCTTGTGTCCCACAGCGATTAACCTCAGTGTGGCGTCACTTTTCTTGTCTTTGGGTTTCTTCTCTGGTTCTGTGGCGGACTCTGCCAGCTCTGACAGAGACTCTAAAACAGAACAAGCAAATTAAAACACTGTAAGCAAACATAAGGACCTAAAGCTACTGTATGATTCTTCCCTCTCTAACCAACATAAAAGCGGTTTGGTACCAAGGGTCCAACTGGGAACAACATTAAAGTTCAGGGAAGAACCCAACATGAGGAAAGTCATACAGTCCATTCAAATCGTCTTCACATGGTATCGGGTAACATTTCAATTAGAAACAGATCATATCTCTCCTATCCTGGCTTCTCTTCATTGGCTTCCTGTTAAATCCAGAATAGAATTTAAAATCCTCCTTCTCACATA
>NW_015150839.1:136947-150328 GCF_000732505.1 Cyprinodon variegatus
ACCCCCCACCCCCACCCCACACACACAGTGAGCCTGCTTCTGGAGGTTACTTCCTAATTTTTCCTCTCCACATTCACCACATGCATGCTTGGTGTGAGGGATTGCTTTGCTATGCAAGCTAATTCCTACTGTGTGAAAATGTTCATCCAGGAGGAGAGAATCCCAAAAAGTCAATGACTGGATGGAATCAGCTGATTTTCCTTAGAAGGAAAACTTTGGAGCTATAATCTGATTGAACTGGATCTGGAAAGTGACCTGAGATAACATGAGTTGAAGACTGGAGATATAGAAATAAACTGAATAGAACTGAATCAGGGTAGCAAACCACTTATAAGACCAGGTTCTGAGAACAGCTGCAGCTTGCTGATATAAAGATTTAAACATATTAACATATAAATATATTTTGACAAAAAGTCCTCATTTGACCAAATAAACCTTCAGTGATTTCCTCAGGCCCTAAAAACAGCAATGATCAAATCTGCTGTTGAAGAAGAGAAACTTGAAGAATATGCTGCTGCAGAACTCCAGGCTCGTCTCGCACCTCAGGAAGGTTATTGAAAAAGCTGTGATTCAGCAGTTACCCCCTTCCTAACAATGACCAGCTGCTTGCTGTCAGCTTGCCAATACTTCGGTTAACTCCTGGTGATACAAACCTTTGCTGTCCTGGTTTTTCGCCTTCTTGTTTTTTCTGCGGAGGCGGATGCTGCTGTTTTTCTTCGGTACTTCCTCTTGCAGCTCTTTGCCGTCTCTCTCCATCACATCCAACAGATCCAGATTGTTGTTCCTGGGCTCTTTCTCTCGTTCGTTCTGCGGCCTCGCAGGCAGATCTTCGGCAGCATCATGGCGCATCACGGCGGCGGCGGCCATGCTGGTACCTGGCTCTTGATTGTCCTACATCGTTTACAAAAAAAGAATCTCTTTGAAGATTAAACTGCACCATCAGTTCCCTCCCTGGACAATGTTCTGGATGCTACCTGATCCTTTCGTTTAGCTTCTTGGGCTTCCCCCTTACTGCTCCCATTTTCCTCTCCTGCTCTGATGTTCTGTCCATCTTCTGGAGAGGCAACCTGCTCCTCCAGGGGGCCCTCGTGGTCCCACAGACCATATTGCTGTGAGTGAAGACAAAGTGTTAGCAAAGAGGTTTACAGATGAGCCCTTCCATCAAACCTGTTTGGGAAAAAAACTGAACATCCGACACCAGAGGAGAGCTCAGTTTGACTTTATCTGGTTGAGTATTTAGAGGATTTGTGGTGAGAGAGGAAAACTATCTCATGCTTTAAGGTCAGCGGCTCTCTGCCTGATGAAAACCTTTCAGCAGGTCTGGTTCCAGTGACCCCTCATCCTGCTCCTGTGTCTTAATAAAGCTTCTTAAATGAGACGCCTGCAGCTCTTAGCTGTCTGCTCTGATGGACCTTCTGTTCTGAAGGTCATGGTCCTGACTGCTCCCATGACCACAGGCCCCACTGAGGCTGCCAGCTCTCCATTTCCATCTTTCAGCTCTTTTTATTTCTGGAGCTTCTCTTGTTCCATCCATCACCGCCGTCTTCTTCAGCACCGTCTGTCTGATCGGTCATCTGCTTCCTCGTTCTGGACTCTGGAGGGTCCTTCACAGTCCTAGTCCCGTCTGGCTGCAGCAGTTCTGGCGCTGCAGCTCCTGATGCGTTTGCTGCTAATGATTTTAGCACCTGTTCACGTGTCTCTGTCTTTTCAGCGCCCTGTCCTGTTGAGGGGTCAAGGAAGGGTCGCTGTCAACAGGCAGGGTGAGGGTACACCCTGGACACGTCTCCAGGATCAAAACAAACCTACCACTGAAGATAAATACACCTAATTTAAGATTTTTTACGTATTGCTAAATCGTTTTAACAGTGTAGTTATGGATGCACACTGCACAAACGATCTAGAAAAAAGTAAAAAATTATTACCTTTAATCTGAGCAGGTAAATGAGACGATTTGCCAATGGAATTAGTATATTTACCCTTAAATTAAGATAATTAGATGATATGCACTGGAAATAAGACAACATAATTATTTTTTTCTTATTTTAAATGCAAACTGTCTTCTTCCATTGGCAAAGTGTCTCACTTACCTCCTTATTTAAGAAAAAAAAAATCCCTTATTTAAAGAAAAATGACTTATTTATTTAAATTTTTTGCAGCACACTACTCCTCACTGGAAAAACGATCTGGAAATTAGAAAACATTTCTTATATCAATTGTATTTTCCTTAATTTGAGTAGGTAAATGAGACAATTGACCAATAGGATGAGTATTTTCACTCTTAGAATAAGATAATTAGATAATATGCACTTGAAACAAGACAATGCAATTGTATTTTTCTTATTTTAAATGTTAATTGTCTTGTTCAATTGGCAAAATGTCTAATTTTCCTCCGTAATTCAAGAAAACATGCACTTATATTAGGAAAAAATGACTTATGTAGATTTACATTTTTTGCAGTACTGCAGGCATCTTATGGTATCACTTGAAAAACGATGTAGAAATAAGTAATCATCTCTTAAATTAAGTATATTTAGCCTTAATTTGAGTAGGTAAATGAGACAGTTTGCCAATAGAATGAGTATTTTTACTCTTTAAATAAGATAATTAGATAATATGCACTTGAAATAAGACAATGCAATTTTGTTTTCTTATTTTAAATGCAAACTGTCTTGTTCCATTGGCAAAGTATCTTACTCACCTCCATATTTAATAAAAAAATTCCCTTATTTTAAGAAAAATGACTTATTTATTTCAATTTTTTGCAGCGCACCCACTCCTGCAGGCATCTTATGATCACTGGAAAAACAATGTAGAAATAAGTAAACATCTCTTAAATTAAGTAAATGAGGTAGTTTGCCAATAGAAAGAGTATTTTTACTCTTTAAATAAGATAATTAGATAATATGTACTTGAAATGAGACAATGCAATTTTGTTTTCTTATTTTAAATGTAAATTGTCTTGTTCAAGAAAAGAAAGACTAATCTAGATTTTGATTTTTTTCCAGTGATCTAACCCAAGATGAACCCAGCAGGGTCAACCATGAGAAACAAATGTGAGGTTAAAATACGCACCGAGAACAGATATCAACGTCTCAACAACAAAACAGTCAGTGAAATTAGTGAAGGGTATTAATCTACTGATGTCTGACCATGAGGAGGGAGCGGTGGAAGAACAGAGCCAGCAGTTGGAGGAGGTCGTATTTGATGTAGCTGTCGGTTTTCTCTAGGCCGAAGATGCGGGGCGGGAAGAAGGGCTTGTCTTCGTTCAGGGTCATCTCGTAGAGGCTGTTCCACGGAAAGAACCCAAACTGGAAGATGTATTTCAGCACCACCATGGCCTGGGAAGAGGTAGAGCACAGCGCTGGTTTAGATGGTTCTGTCCTAGAACCGGTTCTGACTCTAATCAATGCTTCCTGTATTTGTAGCGTGGTTTGGTTTTGTTCCTACGGGCTCCAAGGATCAGTGGAACAGTACTTTTTCTTCCGCTAAACGTTTAGACGCTCATTTAAAATGGCACTTTATAGTAACATTTATGGTGGTTAGGGTGGATATTTGGACACAGCGAGTAGTGATAATCCATGGTCACTAGATAAGCACATACATCCCATGATGCTGTGTGATTGTTCAAAATTACACAAGCAGAAGCTGCTGGAGGTAGAAAAATTTAACTGGCGCCACATCAACCAATCAGAGAAGCTGATCTGGGAGCTGGCAGGGAGACAGACACAGCGCTGCTGATGCAGAGCGCTATGCTCACTCCCCTGAAACAGTTTATTAACACCTAAAATAACTTAAAATCCTGCCAGCAAAATATGTTTGATTTTATTATCCCGGTGCCTGCAGTTTGTACCACCTACCTGAAAAACGCTAACATCTACTTCCAGCCGCCACCAACAGTGGGGAAAACCCCAAGAGGCGAGCGGGCCTGAGGCAGCTGCTGCTGGGGATTCTCACTGACAGCGCACCACCGGTATGTGGCGGTCTGAGCGGCTCCAACAGAGAAATAATCTCTGAAGGAAGGAGAAGCAGCGCAAGTGAAGTTAGACACTGTCCTCAGACAACATGCAGGGTCCGGATCCGCGGTCCGCTAATCCTTGACCTTTGCTCTAGTGAATAAAAAAGTAATGGACTTAAAATTTCCCACAATGCACCTTAAAAAGTAGTGATGATCCGTGGTCACTAGACAAGAAAATATATCCCAAAATGCTTTGCGAGACCTCTTCTCTGTTTTTTTTCTTAAACATTTTTAAGGCACGCGCAGTATAACTTTTGATCTATTCTTCCATTTCATCTTTCATGTGCATTACTGCCACCAGCTGGTAAGGAGTGTAACAGCTGCATCCATGGCTCTTAGAAGTGCTAACTTCTAACATCTGCTGACCTCCTACCAGCCGATTAAAACCACTGAATGGTAAAACCTAAAGCTTCATTCTGCTGCATTTAATCTCATCATGGACAGATCCTTCTGGTTCTGTTTGGGACTAAATCTCTTTGCTTTTCAAAGGTCTGAAGATGTCCTGCAGAATCCATACCTCTGTGTAGACAATGGCTGTCATCCAGAACCTCTTAGTGGGTCTTGGAGCGGACAGCATGGCCCAGAGGAAGACCAGCATTGGCAGGACCAGTGATATGACGGAGGCGCTGACCACGTTGTTCAGGACTATAATCAGGTAGCAGAGCAGCTCTGAATTGGCTGACAGCAGGTTGTATACAGCTATCAGCAGCCTCAGCAGACGGTTCTGGTTGTTGAAGAACTCCCTGCTCTGCTCCAACTCCTCGATAAAAAAAGCCCTGAAAAAACAAGCAGTCAGCCTCCTTAAAAGCTAGCAGAAAAAACCATAGATCAGGACTGACTGAGTCCAGAGACCTCCGCAGATCTGGTCAAAGAACTGCAGATGATTCACCTGTCAGACAGGATCTCACTGGCGGTTCTGGAGTGTCGCAGCTTTAATGGCTCCGGCTGCAGGACTTCTTCAGTCAGAAGATTCCCATTGCTGCTGCGCCTCGGCGTCTCCGCTCTGCTTATGGTAGAGAAACAGGATTGGAAAAAGCAACATTAGAGAACAATCCTATGAATATTTGTTCTTTAACATTGTAACAGAACCACTATGTTATTTTCTTTTTTTGTATGAAGTGCATTAAAGTGTACAGATAAACTGTTTTGTAGAACAGTTATTATGTCTTCGGTAATATTATTTCGAATCTCCACTGGTTAAAAATGATGTTGGGTATTAAAATGCTGTTTTTTTTTTTGGTGTGGAGAAAATATCTTGATAAAAATGGGCTGGTGCGTCGGCGTGCGGCGTGTCAGATCTGTGCAGCGGGAGTTTTTGTTTGGTTGTATGTTAAAAACAACTTAAAAATATTAAAAATAAAAGAAGAAAGATAAATCGGCAATCAAAGTTTTTCCCTGCGCCACAGAACAGCAATCAAGAGAAGTGATCAGAGTTTGCACCCAGAGGACGCCGCCCGGTGCAAAAAGACACCGCCCACGGGAAAGTAAGACGCACACGGTGAGATCTGGACCTTATTTTTCTTGGATTTTTGGTGGTACCAATTTTTTTCTAATCTTTTTTTTGGGGGGGGGTTGTCCTTTGGATTTTTCATTTTGGAACGAACTTTGGACAGCACTTTGCTTTGAGTTTAGCGGATATGAAACTCCTTTGTGAACATTATCATAAAAAAAAAAAAAAAGAACAGGCAGTTTGGGACTTATTATTATTATTATTACCAGTTATCAGGGTTTTTTTTTTTTTTGCAGATATAAATTGAGAGTTTGAGTTTACCTATAAATTGGTTATGAAGGATTTTTGGTTAGTGGTCAATTTATTCCGAATTATAATAGAATGAAACTTGATTTTTGGTAGTAAAATAAATCTTTGTTGCTAAAAATCAACATAATCTTATTAAGTGGTTGGATATTTTTTCTTTCATATCAAATTTATAATGTAACATATTTGACCAGTTTTCCTGTGACAGAATCCCCCTGAGTATTTGTGATTTCTGCTTTTAATTAAGCTGAATTTCACAGTGACCCGGTGGCTCTGAGAGCTCATTGTTAAAACGTTCACCAGCTGGGGTCATCGTGATGATGGCAGAAATAATAACCTATGATTGTGGGACATAAAGAGTCTGGTTTAATCCTACAGGAGTCAGACTTTTATTTTGAAAGTAGAAAGAAAGTCATTCCTGACTGTTAAAGACGACCTGGATCAAACACAAAACATTTATTTTATTATTTATCCAACAAACCACATCCGTCTGTATGTGGAAAAAGTTAAATGAAATTTTCATGGAATCAACTTTTACTTGCATAAATAATACACAGATATGAATTACTTATATTATATAATTCCTATAAAGTAAACTTTAATTGCATCATTGTGGAAAGCTTAAGATTCATAGTCATTTAGTTCATAGCCTTAATATCAAACAGATTTCATTATGAGCAGAGAATTTTCCTTGAATTCAGTTATTTCCGAAGCATTCATGATTAAATGTTTATCATGGAGCAAATGTTCTGTAACAGTAGCGATATAGGCCATCCGTTCAGGTCCTAAAATAAGAAGCTCAATCCTGAATTTAATCCTCAGTTCTATTTTCCCAGCAGGGGAGATGATCAATGACCCTGAGGCGTGTTTCTCCCGACCTGCAGCCGACACCTGCCATGGTTGCATGGAGGTCTGCCACTCCTCCTCCAGATCTAGGCTCACTTTCCTCGGAGCAGCATTCCAGACGGAGGGTTTGGGAGCGCCCCCACTGACATCTCCACCACCTCTGTCTGATCATGTCAGTCCCAAAGACTCGGCCTGGACCTCGTCGGGCCTCACAGTCACCAATATGCTAACAGCATCTGTCGGCAGCATAAACCCTGATGTGATGGAGACCAAACAGCACGCTGACCTGCTTCCAGATGCGTGTTCTGGATCTTCTTGGTCCAGAGACGTATTCAGAGAGAAGATCTCACTGTTCTGGGACACCAGGTCTTCTCTGGACTCGGCTGGTCGACGCTGCAATGATCAGAACATAGGTTTTGTTTTTATGTTTGTGCTTCAGTTCTTCTACCTTTGGTGATGAGACCTGAGTCCTTCCTGGTTTTACCTGCTGGATCCTGTGTATGATGAAGTAGCGCTCGTTGCAGAGCACCGTGGACGTGTCTCTGTACTGTTTAGTGAGCAGATTGAGCCACTGGGTCAGGCCGTCCACCATGGCTAAGATAATAGCCCACAGGAAGCGCAGGATATCCAAGATCTTCTGAACCATCTCTCCATGCACTACGTCACAAAGAAGAAGGTTAACAAAGAGTAAAAAAGAGGACAAAGCAGCCTCCATGCTCCTAGGGTTGCACCTGGATCAGGACCAAAGCCTGATGGCTTTATGGTGACCAGATGTCCCCGATTTAGACCACCTGTCCCTGGCTAAAGCTGTCCCCAGAAATATCCCAGATTTTACCGTTAAATGTATGGGGGGGATGTTGTGTGTAGACAGTTATTGCAGTAGAAAGAGCTTTGGCATTCTGCGCGCAGAAACAGCTGCTAGCTAGCTGGTTGTCAGCCGTTAGCGTATAGATAAGGAGCAGCAAGAGCGTAGGTTTGATTTCAGGTTTGGTAGGGACACCATTGGTCTTCAGGTTCATTGGTCTGATGTCATTGGTCCTTTGCCAAAATATGCATGATCTTTTTAATGCTTAATATGAGCATCAGGAAACATTTTGTTTAAAGAGAACAGCAGCATTTCTTGCTACATTAATACAAATCTTATAAGCACTAAACACACCAGATGGTGTTTATCAATGTTTAAAGCATCACTGGCTCTGAGGAATGACGAATTAGGACTATTTTCCACTTTGAAAAGGTTTGCATATGAAATAACTAGCGACTAAGACAGTAGGTAAATACACGCCTGTTTAAACAAATATAGACTAAATATGTCTGTTATATGTAGATCTATCCTTTTCTTTTGAAGATGTAGAATTGTGCAGAAGTAAACAGAGGTAAATGGTAAATGGCATGTACTTATATAGCACCTTTATTCAAGTTAGGAGACTTGACCAAAGCGCTTTACACTACATTCATTCACCCATTCACACACACACTCACACACTGATGGTGGCAAGCTACATTGTAGCCACAGCTGCCCTGGGGCTCACTGACAGAAGCGGGGCTGCCGTACACTGGCGCCACCAGGCCCTCTGACCACCATCAGTAGACAATGCAGGTGAAGTGTCTTGCCCAAGGAAACAACAACACTGAAGGTCGGAGCCAGGGCTTGAACCGTCAACCCTTCAATTTCAGGGCAAACTCCTACATCCAACGCCACTGTCGCGTGAGGTAAACCCCACTTTTATTTTTTCTATCTAAATGCTCTCTCTGTATCTTGCTCAACAATACATTCAAGGGACGGAAAATAAATGTATTGTATTTACATGAGCACTGGAACTATAAGAGGAACTGACATTGAGCATTTCAAATATTAACTTACTAGTTGTACATCTGGGCTGTAGTTACTCTGTGTCGTTCATTTCATGTATTTTATCTAAAGCTGAAACAATTTATCGCATTAACTGATTATTTAAATAATCGTCAACTAATTTAGTAATTGATTAATCGTTAACTAGAGTATAGAGCCACTAAAATGTGCCTTTAGCCGACAGAGCGACCCACTTAGAGCAGGAATTATACCAAGATTGTAAAAAATTTACCAGACAATAATGTTTGTACTAATTTACTTATGGACCGCGTGGAATCCTATTTCTAGATGTAGAAGTCAATTAAATAGAACTATTTTTATGTGGAAAATAAAAAATAGCAGATCTTTAGCATCCTTCTCATGTTGTTATGTTCTATTAAAGAAATAACACCTGTTATTTATACCTGAACTGCCGTCAAAAATGAAATAGTTATAGTTTTGTAGCCTTATATTAATTTTGGTAACCGTCGTATTCAAGCGTCATTTTTCCCCCCCGCGTTCCAAGCACGCACACACACATACAGACTAGAAAACAAGCATTTAGAAAGAGAGAAGGAGGAACTTAAGGCAGAAAAATCAGAGAGTGGAGTTAAACAGTGCAGCACAGTTGATGCGTTGCTAAGTGAAAGATACAGGAAAGAGCAGTCAGCTGCAGCTACCAGGCAAATGAGCTCCGAGAGGAAAAGAAGCCACTAACAGATTAGATCGCAGAAATCCGGTCACCTACTTCTTACCAGTCATTAAAAAAACACTGTGACCATGTGACCTACTAGAAGTTCACGCTAACAACAGTTAAACATTAGTTGGTGTGAGGATCTGTGTCAGCAGATTACATCAAATTACAAAAACATTATTATTAAAAATATTTTTGTAATATTGGCAGCTGCAGGTTCACCTACCAGACTCTTCCTCCTCCTCAGGCTCCTCCTCTTCAGCATCAGGCTCCTCAAAAACAGCATCTGCAGAGGCTACATAAACAGAAAGCACCAGAACACCTTGATGAGGTCATGGTTCCTTAACCATCAGCGGCTCAGTTAGTCATCAGTCATGATTCATTTCAGAGAACATTATTAACTGGGTTTAGTTTGAACAAATGATCCGTTTCTAGCGGAGCCTTACCCTTCAGATGAAGATCCTCCTCTCTTTGTTCTTGTCTATTCCTCTCTTTCTCCTTCATGGCCTTCCACTGTCTCTGGCGTCTCTGGCGTTCCCTCAGAGCTGTCTTCACGCTGCTCACCCATGCCTGATAAGCTAACTGGGATACAACGTTCATATAGCAGCTGCTAATCTCCGTCATACAGTAGGGGACATGGTTGTTGGTTCTGACCTGGCATGCAGTCTGAGTCTGAGGCTTTTTCTCCTCGTAGGTCAGATCCTCCTCATCCTCACTGTCTGATTCAAACAGGTAGTAGTCACCAGAGTGAATGACTGTGGGCAGAAGGCAGCATTATTCATCTCTGCTCAGATGCTCACAGTTAGGGCTACAATTGGATTAATCAGATTAATAAATTATTTCAATGATCATCAACTTATTCAGTAATTGATTAATCCTTAACTGGAGTATAAAGACTCTAAAAAATGCCTTTAGCTGACAGAGGAACCCCCTTAGAGATGGAATTATATAAAAAAAAACATTTTGCATTTAAGATAAAAATCTTTTCCATTTTTTTATTTGCTCTATAATCTACCTGGTTTAATCAGGTAAAAAGTCCTCTTTAAGGAACCTTGGGCTATCTGATTATTAAATGAAAAAAATAATCAACAGATGAATCGATTTTTAAATTGAATCATTAGTTGAAGCCCTACTCACAGTCATTGATGCTTCTAACATTTAGTCTCTCTACAGCCTGATTTCCAATTTCCACAATTTCCCCATTGTGGGGCAATAAAGGGATTTTCTATTCTATTCAATAAAAAAAGTGTATTTGTAGTTAATTTGAGCTGGGGGAAAAAATGATCTACCAATGGAATGAGTATTTCTGCCCTTAAATAAGATGATATGAACGCTTTTCAACATAAATTATCTTAGGCCACGTTCACACAGAAGTCTGAAGTGACTCAAATTAAATTTTTTGGCCCATATGCGACCTGGTCTGATCTTTTCATGGCTCTCTGATACAGATCAGATTTTTTCCAATCCGACCCAGGCCGCTTGGCTATGTGGTCCTGAATCCGATACGAATCTGATCTTTTCAAATGCGACCTGTGTCTGAATGGCCAGGTCGCATTCATCCGACCTGAACGTCATTAATACCCGACACAGGTCACTATTCTGGGTCTGGCTATGAAGAAGTGGCAAGAAAAACAACAACCATGGCAGATGATGATGCAGAGAGCAGTATTTTTTTTTAACCATCTTGAAAAGATTGTGTTTTTATGGTTGGGAAAGATCGCTAGATGCGCTCCGGCACGATCGCTAGATGTGCTCCGGCGTGCTTTGTGTTTACGGAAGTAAACACAAAGCACGCTGGCCTGTGACATCATTGCGTCCTCTACTGCGCATGCGGGACACTTGTGTTGTATGACTGCAGTTCACACAGGAGATCACATACAAGTCGCATATATTTGCAAATGTGAACAGCAATGAAAAAAATCCAGATTTCACAAAAAAAATGGGAATTGATCCTCAAGGCCTGCAGTGTGAACGTAGCCTTATGCTATTGGTCATTTATGACCTACCTGCTCAAATAAAAGAAAAAAAACATTTTCCGAGAAAAACTGACTTACATTGAAATTTTTTCAGTGCAAAAACTTCTGCAGACTCTACAGACTGCAGGTTTTTACCCATTCGTCTAAATCTTAATTCTTAACGACTCAAGTTTAGTGTGAAAGTAGCATAACCATCTGTGACTAGCGCTGCAGAGTGGAAGAGCTCCAGACCACTAGGGGGAGATGATCAACTACGCTAATATGCCAACAGAAACACAGATACGGAGCCCCTCTGATGACATGGTCAAAAAAAATGTTTAATTGTGGCCACGAAGTAGTATTTCGTGCGCACGAAGTAGTATTTCGCGGCACGCAATAAGTATAACGTGCGCACAAAATACTTACTAATAATATCAATAAATCCGCCCCTGTTTTCAGGTTAACTGTAATGACTTATCTTGGACAGGCTGCTATGTAAACGGGCCTTTAGTCCTTCGTTTAGCTATGCTGCGGTTGTTTACACTACGCCTTTTCCACCTAAAATGGCGTCTTAGCAACAAATGTAACGTGACTGGCGGAGACCGACTGGGTAAGCAAATCAAGCCCGCCTTAGACCTTAGAGAAGGCGCGCTCGATTTGCTTACCCAGTTGTCCAGGAATGATATTAATATTATTAATAAGTATTTCGTGCGCACCTTAAACTTATTGCGTGGACACGAAATACTACTTCGTGGCCACAATTAAAATTTTTTTTTGACCATGTCATCAGAGGGGCTCCGTACACAGAAGACGACATTAGCAAGAACATCAGTAGGATTCAGTAGAGAGGGAAGAAAACAAAGGTTAGTTTTCCTCAAAATATTTTTTCTAAACATTTAATCTTTATTATCCTGTCTATGCTTTAGGTTGGTCACTTCCTATATGGGTTGATGATCATCTCCCCCTAGTGGTTTGGAGTATTTCGATTATGCAGCATTAGTTTGCAGTTTTTTCATAACTTGAAGTTGTTTTTGCTCCATGCAGCATTTTCCCTTTGCTTTCATTTTTATTTTGTTTTTTTGTTTTAAGGCATTTCTATTTTTCTGTTCTCCGTTTTCTTTGACTGCAGCTTTTTCTTATCTGCTGCAGTTTTTCTTAACCGGTATTTATTGTGTTTGTGTACAAACCTGACTTTTATGTTTGCTGGTCTAAATTTTACATTTGTGTCTAAATTTGTGTTTTTCATGTAATTTTGAATTTGCAGGAAATGTAGAATTTGCTGTAAAATGAGGCATTTAAATTTGCCCGTTTGCAGGCCTCGGCCACCGTATAGAATAAATCCACTGAGTGTTTAGGTTAGGGATTAATACTTTAACCCGTTACCATGGAGATCTAATCTACCTGCTGCGTGGTTTATCCATGGTTGGTACCAGTTCTTCTTCTTTGATTTCTTCTGCTCCCCGTGAGTCTCTGCAGTGAGAGGCTGACATTAGATCCAAAACCATTTGGTCAAAGAAAGACATGTTTTTAAAGCTCTAATATTGTAGATCCTGATTATTCAAGTGGAAAAAAGAAACAGTAATGCAGAGTAATGGGATTCCTACAAATATTAACACTGGTGAGATGCCTCCTAAGACTTCATAGATATCAATGCTGTTCTGATAAACTGATGCCACCATTGCAGCCAGTTTGACCAGTGATGCTCTTTGGATTACAGAGGGAACATGCAGGACGTGGAAGTGGTGAAGAATGTTTACCAACTGGACTGCTGAGATCACTACCAACTTCCTGGCTTCCAGCAGAAATCTCACTGCTTTTCTGTCCTTCTTTGTACTTTTGCTGCTTAGCACGAATCCTCTGCATCCTGAGTAGGGAGGAAAGGAAAGAAAATAAGTTCAACACGTTCTTCTCCTCAGACTCCTCCAGCACGGCGGCGCTGATGAGGTAAAAACGTACGATTTCTTGAGCTGTGTCAGGGATTTCTTCTCTATTTGTTGATGAAAGTGAACGTTCTTCATGATGCTGGCTCTGAAGAGCTCAAACCCCCTGAGAAAGAAGGAGAGCCACCAGTTAGAACATGGGATCATCAGAGACATTACACTGCTGTCTAAGAACCACATGGAACAGCAGGAAGCAGAATCCCTCTCCATGTTATGACCCATCCTGCTGGTTCTGATCATTCTGAAGTAGCTGCAGACACCTAGCCTCGTGAGACCATCCTGATCTCGCGAGCTTTCAAGGTTTCACTCGCAGATCAGTTTGGAGACTCTCCATTAAAGAAAAT
>NW_015150839.1:150828-154324 GCF_000732505.1 Cyprinodon variegatus
CAATCTGTTTGATTACCCAAACTGCATTACATGGTGGTTGCAGAGGTTTACCACCAGATCTACAAAGAAATGGCTTAAATCAGAGAGAGTTCATATCTATATTGCTACAAGAGGCATTGACACAAATGATTGACTCAGCAAACTTAGGTTACGTTAGTTGGATAACTGATTGTAACAGAATGTTACAACCAAAATCAGACAAATGACACAATTTCTATCATAGAACAACTTCAATAAAACAGTTTTTAATTGTGACTATAAAGTTGTATGAAATCATTTGCAACACATTATATGCTCAACCTATTTCAGAAATTAACAGCGTGATTTTAACCCAATTTTATAACAATTTAATAAACAGGAATTCTGCAACCTGACCCTTGCTGGGACCTCACTAAATGCTTAATATACATATGACTTGGCTTTCTAGGAACAGCAGGTGGTTCCCTGGGTCACCTTGACTTCCAGCAGTCCTCCTCTACTCTCATAGCTCACATCTTTTCAAATTTCAATCTCAGTCCCTTCGCTGCAACTTTCCAGTCTCCCCATGAACCAACACTGATGGCAGAGCCAGGGCTCTGTAGACACACCGTAGATGGCCAGGTAGGATAATCTGCCTTTAAACACTTGAACATGAGCCTCATTCCAGGTTTAACATGTCGGTCCACCCTGGTTATCCACCGCAATGGGAAGAATATGTAGCGTTCCTCCAGGAACATATTAGTCAGGTCAAACACTGATATTGGATCCTTTTCAGATGCCAGTTTGTTAATGTCTGTTAATGCTGTAGTATTTTCCTGTTTGCAAATTGTGCATGAAAGAAGCCATATACTTTTATGCTGTGTCTGTGTGCATTAGACTTTAAAATGTTTGAGTTGCTTTTTTATCGTCAACATAACATGCAATATATTTCCTGACTTTTTCAAATGAGAAATACAACAAACACTACAAACGACAGCATCATGCACTTAATAAAGAATTACTACATTTGCATTCACAGAGAATTACTTTCTATTTACTCTAGTTTCTATTTTCTCTCATTAGACAGAAGGTCAATGGCTAACTCAGACAATGTCTTCAAGTCGGTCAGAGATAGCCAGACTAATGTTATGCTCCATACTATGCTAAAGGATTCATTGGTGTATATGTGGATTTATTGGTTAGTACATCCACTGACTGGGAAACTAAGCCAGAATGATTTGACATTTAAATATGATTTCCCTTTGACTTTGAAGTGTTTAAACTGTGTTTTAGACCTGGATTTGGGTGCTGATGTATAGACACTGGTAATATCCCAATATCCCTGTGAGCCTTCTCAATAAACAAGCAGCTGGGTAACGTCGTACTTCACCTTGACGCCTGTTTGGCAAACGCCTGTAGCTCTGTCGTCACGTGCAGGAAGTAGAAACTGAGGAAGACTCTCCTCTGCAGCAAGAGGCAGAGAAGACAGAGACTGTCCCACAGGATGCCTGCTTCCTCCACCGGGAGGCTGCACGTCTCACTGCTCACCGCTTCAGCTGTCGGAGAAAAGAAGATACTAAACATCGTGTTTGGCTTCTGACAAAGAACAGGGAAGATAAAAATAACAGAAATGAACTGAAGTTTTCAATCATTTAGCGCTTAATCAATCAAGCTCAGCATCATGTCATGGACAGCTGCAGTGTCTACTGAATAACAATGTTTGATACGTACCATCATAATATCCTTTAACAGTGCAAACAAGGCTGAAGAGCTGAATGACCCAACAGAACCGGGCCTGCATCTCCGTCACAAACACACAGGCCAGGATCTGAAAAAAGAAACCAAACCCAGAATCTCAGAGGTCTCCAAAGCACGTCTCTCATTCACAACCTCTATGCTGCACAGTCACAGTTTGACCCCAGACGCTCATCCAATCCTCTGGAACCGGTGCTACTGTGTTACCATGGAAACCAAAGATGGGCCATCGCTGATCGTTTGGCTAGAGCTGGTCTGGAGCCAAATACTGATTCATGGATGTCCTCCAGAACCACAATTTGGTTCTGGCTTGATGTCAAATGGTTCCAAATAAGCTCTGATGTTCTGCCCGATTTTTCATCAGAGCTTAAAATGTCAAACATTTATTTATACAAACGTCTAACAATCTGCAGTCTTTGAAACGAGCCGCTGGATGCTGCAGACCATAAAGCAACCATGTCTTCTACTTACAGATAAGGCGTTCTTGGATATGATGACGGCCACGTTGTAGATGATGAGACAGTCCCACAGCATGAGGCGGACTCTGGATGGCCGCACCAGCAGCTTGGTTCCAAACAGCAGGAAAAAGAAGGAGGCGATCAGATATCCCAGTCCAAACACGGATATCCTGGTGGCCCCTGTGATGAAGACCACCGACAGGACGAACCAGAAGAAGTACCGGAACACCAGGACCTTCACCATGTCCAGATAACTCCTGGAGGAGACAAAAAGGGTGGATTCAAACCAAACCAGGCTATCCAGGCTGGATTCTGAAAAATAAGGAGCTGTCGGGGACTGAAATCATGAGCAGCAGACTAGTACCAATACCAGTATCAGGCGTAGCCCGATTCAGCACTAAAATGATGGTATCAGTATCAGCGAGTACCAATAAATAGGGCACCAATGCCATTTTGAGAGCCAAAAGTCTATTCAACTATTGTCACACATCAATTTCAAACAGATGGTATCAGTTTGGTATCGGTATCACCCAATACTGCACAGCCAGTATTGGGTGATACCTGTACCAGGTATGGCATTGGCGCAACACTATAGGAGATCCAGACATGAGTAACAGATCCAGACATGAGCAGCAGATCCAGACATGAGCAGCAGATCCAGACATGAGCAGAAGTCCCAGACATGAGCAACAGATCCAGACATGAGCAGCAGATCCAGACATGAGCAGAAGACCCAGACATGAGCAGAAGTCCCAGACATGAGCAACAGATCCAGAAATGAGCAGCAGACCCAGACATGAGCAGAAGTCCCAGACATGAGCAACAGATCCAGACATGAGCAGCAGATCCAGACATGAGCAGAAGACCCAGAAATGAGCAGCAGACCCAGACATGAGCAGCAGACCCAGACATGAGCAACAGATCCAGACATGAGCAGCAGATCCAGACATGAGCAGTAGATGCAGACATGAGCAACAGATCCAGACATGAGCAACAGATCCAGACATAAGCAACAGATCCAGACATAAGCAACAGATAGAGAAATGAGCAGCAGATCCAGACATGAGCAGCAGACCAAGACATGAGCAACAGATCCAGACATGAGCAGCAGATCCACACATGAGCAACAGACCCACACATGAGCAGCAGACCCAGACATGAGCAGCAGATCCAGACATGAGCAGCAGATCCACACATGAGCAACAGACCCAGACATGAGCAGCAGACCCAGACATGAGCAACTGATCCAGACATGAGCAACAGATCCAGACATGAGCAACAGACCCAGACATGAGCAGCAGATCCAGACATGAGCAGCAGATCCA
>NW_015150839.1:158108-160903 GCF_000732505.1 Cyprinodon variegatus
AAAGTAGAATGGGAGGCAGATCTTTTAGTTATCAGGCTCCTCTCCTGTGGAACCAACTACCAGTTTCATTTTTTCCCAATAAAATAAATCATGTCCTGTGCTGACATAAACAGCTTAGATCAGTTCTGCATGTTCTTTAAAACCAGTTACATAACATATATTAGAAATAGACTCTTTAGTCCAGATGCATAAACTGTCAATCATCAGTCCAGTTCTGGGCATAATGTCACTCTTTAGGACCCAGCGGACACAGCTGTGATGATTTTAAAGACACATAGAAGGTGGGAGTGTCTCTACCTTGCTGTATCCCAGCGCGGTCGTGTCTTTCCTGATGCCGAACCACTTGGCTGGATCTATAGGCTGGTACAGGGTGGAGTTCATCATCTCCTCTGGCGATAAGTTGGTTTCGTTCGTCGGAGGCTATTGCAGAGGAAGAACGCACAGAGCTTCAACAAAGCAAAGCAGTTTGACTGAAACATTAAGTCCCGTTTGAACTGGGGGGGTGGGGTCCTACCATGGTGCAGACGCGGGCGTATTCAGAGGGGTCCACCACACTCAGCTGGTACAGCATCTTACACACGATGATGACGCAGACCCAGACTGTGGACAGGCAGGAGGCCATGGGCCTGAAGCGGCCGAAGGGCATCGCCAGGGACCACAGCACAACCAGGACCAGATTCATCACCGACGGCTTCAGGCGAAAGCAGAGGAATACCATGAAGCAGAGCTGGAACATCTATGTCTGCACACTTCAAGGCTGGAATGATTTAATAGTTTGACCATCCCACCACCAGGTCACATGACCCCTGAACGCCTGCCTCCTTCATAGCTCCTAAGCTGGCCCAAACCGCCTCGCTCTGGTGCGAGAGTGTAACTCTGTGATGAAAGTTGGCTGATGGACTCAACCCGAACGCTTTCATTAGGTTTCTGTATTTTCCAAAAATGAGCTCAAACATATATTTATTGAATGCTTTCCTATTGTTGAGAACACAAGAGAACCATAATACACTGATATTTATCAATAGTTAGAGAGATGCCTTTTAGTGCATTACATATATAGGGCCCAAAAACATTAATGTATAAAAAATAACGAATAACAGTCGATTCCAAAGATAAAATTGATATATCATGCATTCTTAGAAGTACGATTTCAATTTCAAAAATTGGATAAGCTGCATTTTAAATATAGCATAGCGTATTTGTTCTTGCAAACTTTCTGCCAAACTTGGAGATATATTTTATTGCATGTTGCATATCGCAGTAAATCCGTTTCCCCTTTAAATCTGCAGCTCTCCCTACTTCTCTCTCTGCTCTGTTTAAAAAGATTTAAGAATCTATTTACTAATATAATAATGCTGGAAACTAAATTTCAAGATCTTTAGAAGCTCTGCCAGCTGATTCTGTGTGGAAAATAAGAAAACATTTTAACCTGTAACTGGGAGTCATGGTCATCTGAGAAACCAAGATTTTTTAACTAGTAAAGAAGAAAAAACAGTTTTCTCTCCAGCTTCTCGCATTATAATACTAACTTGTATAAACTTATAATCTGTTGCCATTTTAGCTGAAAAAGCTCCGTATGTCTGACAAACTGATTTTTCTGTGGCATGATCTCTATTTTTTTTAACGAACCCATCTCTTAACTTTTACTTAAACATCAAAGTAGCTGCTGGTTAATATTCACTGAGTGCTGCTGTGTCTCTCCTCTGACCACATAGCTACTTTTTACAAATGCGACGGCAAATCCGATGTCTCACAGCGACAGATCCGATTATGTTACACTGAAAGGCGAACATGAGAGCAGCGGGAGAGAAGAAAAAAAACATCAACTCAAAACGCTCTGAACACAGACAGCTGCACCCAACTTTGTTACCTTTGGCTAAAGGAAATGAGAGGAAAGGGAAACAAACGCAGAAATTATTGGTGGGGACATGTCCTGACCAGTCCCTCAGAAAGTTAGGCCTGTGCTCTGGTGGCTCTAAAACAACACACTTTCACAAACTTTTCATCACCCAACAATCCCTTCTGTTGTTTCCAAGACAGTGTCTACAGTAAACACTGGTATTTGTTTAAGTGTCCACTAGAGGTCGCCTGATGCTGAAGGGTTCTGTCTCTAAATCCCTCCATGAAGGAACCAGTCAGTTTCAGAATGAAGATTGTTGCTGAAATGATCTAAGCTCGCTTCTCACACATATTCAGACGCTTAACACAGATTTACCTCTTGGAGTGCAACCCACACAGAGAAGAAAGCCACCATCTTCAGGATGTGGAGCTCCAGGATCCTCCAGAGGAAGCCCTGGACTTTAGACAGGATGTCGGAGAACTTCCTGGACAGAACCAGAATCCTGTCCATCACCAGACCCCATTTGGTGGGCACCAGCTCTGAGAGGGCAGAGAGACGGCATTAGCCAAAGGACAGTGGACAGACAAAGGTGGGACAACGACGGACAACTGGGAGAAGTGAAAAATGTGGCACTGCCCCACACAAATCAGGACATATAGGCTGAATCCAAAACCGCTGCCTAAGCACAAACCCTTAACTACCATATGTCACAATAAAGGAAATTAAATAACGTCTTTTTTATTTTTACCAACTTGTGGTTTTCTGTCATTGCGACACACATTCAGCAAACCAGTGGATCTTACATTTAATCGCAGGTGTTTCCTCCGATATCAGGCCGCCGTTACACCTGCTGCCAGATTACAGCGAGCCGGCAATGATGCTGACTCGCTTTTTAAGGGCTGAATGGCCCACTCACCCACTCACCATCCACCGGAACGTACAGAGGGCTAGTGTT
>NW_015150839.1:161251-163653 GCF_000732505.1 Cyprinodon variegatus
AAGTTCACTATAAAGTTCACTATAAAGTCCCCAGTCTATATAGTGATGGAGGATTTAGGGGTTAGGGCGGATGTTCAGACACATCCATGGTCTCCCTAGTTTGATTCATATTTGCTATATTAGCCTGTTTTTCTAATGCTACATCCTAAATAGAGCTTAAAAGAAAAATGGCTTCACCACTGATTTTCATTAGAACTCATGTGATTCAGGAAACAGTTTAATAATGTTTTTAATTGCAGGGATCCATTTGAAATCAAACAGAATCAGCGTCAGATTGAAAAGAATTTTCAAACTGATACCTGCCTCTAATATCTACTGAAAGGCAAAAACACAAACAGACATGTTTATAAATTCAGTGGGGATAAACATCATAGCCTGATCTTCATGGTAATATGAAAACATTATATTTACCTTCATCCTCAGACTCCTCCTCATCATTAGGCATCAGCTCTTCTTCTTCCTCAGGGTTCCTGGTCAAACCATAGGAGCTGGCCTCCTCAGGTCTTCCGTTCTTCCTCCTTCTGGAGGCAGAACATGCTGGTAGTTTCTCAGAGCATCGCTGCCGTCTCATAATGGACTCATAATATTTAGAACTGCTGTTGCTGTACCTGTGTATGGGCGTCACCTGGTCCAGGTCGGTGATCCTCATGAAGGGCTTGTGGAAGTAGTGCAGCTGCAGGATGCAGGCCAGCAGGAAGAAACCTGGGATGAGGATGCTGGAGAACAGCTCAGACAGAGCAAACGTCTCCAGACCGATGGCCGCCAACCTGCCGACGCAACACAGCCCGATTACTCCATGTCCAACAGAAAACCAGTAAACCAACGGCGGGAAACATACTGGTCGTCTGTGAAACCAGTCAGGTTTTTCCAGTATTTAGGGAAATCCTCAAACTGGTAGGTGTAGATGGAGATGAGCACCAGCATGGTGTAGGCCACAACCAGCCACCAGAAGAGCTTCAGCAGATGCCTCCAAAGAGAGTAGTAGACCTGAGGGACGGGGAGCAGGTGTTGGTTAGAGACCGTACTGGAGTCAGCAGCAAAGCAGACGTTCTTCAAAAAAACTCAAAAAAAAAAAATGTACGAGGATCTCAGCGTCCTGATTGGACGAGCTCTGCGCCAACTCAGACCAGCCTGGGCTGATCTCTGCCTAACGAGCGGCGGTCCAAACGGACCACACGTCGCCTCAGATGGCGATCCCTGACCTCCAGCTTTCAGGTTAAAACAGCGGTGATGTTTACTCCTCTACCCTGAAGGGGCAGAGGAGTAAACATCTGTTCTATGTTAGCAGGTAGATGATTTTAGACTCTCTTCTCATTTATAAACATGATCCGGAGGATCCTGCAGAGCAGGAGCTACACAGAAACAACATGCATCAGGATGCAAGCAGATTTCTGAACACGTCTGCATGCAGGAGGAGGAGAGGTGTGCATGTATGAATGCTGCAGACAATAAAGTAGAGATTGATTATTTTATTGGTCAATTCATCTATTATTGTTTATCAAATATTCTAAAAAGAAATACTTTTAATTAACTGACATTTCAAAATGAATAAACAAACTTTATTGCACATTTTACATTATATAAACTTAGAAAAATCAATATATGTGTCTATCTATAATTATATACATGTTATTAACATTTAAATATATATAATAAGTTTTAATCATAAATGCAACTTTTATATTTTTTTGTAGATCTTTTTCTAAGTAGTTTATTATTTTAGCCAAAGGTTCCTTAAAGAAGACTTTTTATGAAATGAAACCAGGTGAAACTTAAAGTTTTCCACTTGATTTTTTTTTAATATTATTTTTAATCCCTGCTCTAAGTGGGTCGCTCTGTCAGCTAAAGTTCCGTAAAAATTCGAAAAATATCCACTGGACTTGGTTTCCAAGATTTGAAGACGTTTCGCTACCTCTCCAGGAAGCTTTCTCAATTCAAATGTCCGCTAAATGTCAGCTAAAGGCATACAATACAACAAAAGTAAATCTAAACAAGTAATTTTTTCTTATATAAAGTGCTGTTTTTCTTGAATTGAGGAGTTGAGACTCTTTTCCAGTGGAACAAAACAATTTACATAAAAAAAACAACAACTGCATTGTCTTATTTCAACTGCATATTGTCTAACTATGTTATTTTAAGAATAAAAAATGTATTCCACTGGCAGATGATCTTATTTATCTGCTCAAATTAAGGGTAAATAGACTTAATTTGAGAAATTTGTTCGTATTTATAGATTGTGTTTTCAGTGTGTTTTCGAGTCTCTATATTCCAGTTAATGATTAATCAATTAATAAATCTTGACAATTATTTCAATAATCGATTATTCATGACTGATCCAATGAATTGTTCCAGCCTTGAGTTGACATACATTGTAAATTAGCGAAATTTAAATAAACTGAATT
>NW_015150839.1:165601-167648 GCF_000732505.1 Cyprinodon variegatus
TTGAGATGACGTGTTGTGAATCGGCGCTATACAAATAAACAAGCTAGATTGAATTGAAAGCATCTTTAAGCTTCTGTCTAATGGTCCAGATCAGAACCTGCTCAGGCAGAACGTTCAACAACAGAACCAACATGCAGTGAAGTCTTTCCTACCTGGTAGAGGCAGAGGCAGAGCAGGAAGAGCAACATGTAGACAATCTTGTATGCGACCAGTTTCCCAGCAAAGGAGACCATGATGAACATCCCCCCACAAACATAGATCCAGTATTTGGCGTAGCAGCTCATCACCATGCCTCCCAGAACCTTCAGCACCGATTCTCCACCCGCACCCAGTTCTAAAGGCGAGACGTCACAGACAAAAAGGAGAAACTGTGATGGGGAGGATCACATCTATGAATCATAGCTCCTGAAGATGTTTGAGATTACGGAAGCAGCCACCAGGTTCCTAGTATATGGTTTCTGGGCCTCTCCTTTGGTTAGAAACATCATCACCAACAGCTCTTTAATCCAGATTCAGTTACCTTTGGTGGTGACTTCCTGTAGCGGTGTCGACCGTTTGCTCTTTCTCCTGAAGTTCTCCTTCACGGACTGACGCACCAACAGCCAGAAGGTCAGGGTGAACAACAGCTGGAAAGACAAACAGACAAAAATGATGGAAAAAAAATAGAAAAGTCTGTAAAGATTGACTTTACAGAAAAAATATTTATACACTGGGAAAAAAAAATCTAATTAAGTATTTTTTTCTTAAAATAAGTGCATGTATTAGTGAATTGAGGAGGTAAAGAAGACATTTTGCCAATGGAACGAGAAAATTTACATTTAAAATAAGAAAACACAGTTGCATTCTCTTATTTTACGTGTATTTTATCTAAATATCTTATTTTAAGAGTAAAATACTCACTCCATTGGTAAATCATCTCATTCACCTACTGAAATTATGGGTAGATACACTTTATTTAAGACATTTTTGCTCATTTGAAGATGGTTTTTCCGGTGTACGCAGAAACAGATGAAATAATGAAGTGCAGGTGAGCCTCATCACCAGACCTGCTTGTTCAGGATGATCTGTCATCATTAGCAGCAGAACAAGAAACGACTGAAGAAGCCGCTTGGAGGAGAGGAAAAACATCCTTTAGAAAACTTCACATCCAGTTGCCTAGAACGAACTTTTTCAAGCTTGACCAGGACCTGGATGACTGAGAAACTTCAGATATATGAAATTGTTTCTTATCGTGGAAAATTAAAACATTTAAAACACTAGTCAACTGCAGCTCACCTGAAAATCTGCTTTTTTTTGTATTCCAACAGTATCAACTGTGTCTATTTGATCATTCAGTTCTGCAAACTTTGCTTCAATAGTGGCAAAATGGTCAAACGTTTGTTGCTTTTTGTTTTCTCCCAACCTGGCTCAGAAAAACTCATTACATTTGCAAATCCTCTTATTTACCTGCTCAAATTAAGGGTAAATGCACTTAATTTAAGAAATGTTGACTTATTTCTAGATCGTTTTTGCAGTGGGAAGTCATGCAGTGATTGAAGGTCAGACTTTAAAGGCGGGACAAACAGAGTTTGCCAAAACATGATGGAACCAATCAATGGAAAGAAAACCCCTTTCAATAGAAAAAACTCTTATAGCAGCCATTTGTTGACATCTTATAGAAATATCCAGGTCATACAACATAGACCTGCTGCATTCTGGGCAATTCTGGTGCAAAAGTAAACTAGAGCGTCCCCCGCTGTGATTTTCTGAATAGATCAGCACCTCAATCCATAACAGATCTGTTGTCAGTGGATCTACCTCCCAGACCACTCCGGTCTTCTAGTTCCAGTCTACTCTGTCCACCCAGAACTAGAACCAAACATGGAGAAGCAGCATCTATGCTCCACTGATCTGGAAAAAACGGCCAGAAGACTGGAAAAGAGCTGAAAGCCTGAGTTCTTTGAAGTCGGAGTTAAAAACCCATTAGTTTAGAGCTGCCTTTGACTAATGGAGTTAAACTGTTAGCTGAGCTATTATTGGTTTAAGGTTGTGGTCCAACTGTTTGAGC
>NW_015150839.1:168435-169697 GCF_000732505.1 Cyprinodon variegatus
CCCGCCTCAAAGCCAACGCTGATTGGACGTTCATTTGGGGAACGGCTCAAAATTTTCTCCAACGGAGAGTCTCCAGACTGATTAGCGAGTGAAATCTTGAAAGCTCGCGAGATCAGGATGGTCTCATGAGGCTAGATAAGTCCCTCTGCTCAGTGTCTATGCTTCAATACAGCTAGGCTAAGCTAAGCTTGCTGCCACTCCCTCTCCTCCTAATGGACATTCCTACAGGCAGCACCTCCCTCTGGGCCCCTTTGATGGCTTTTTTATCTGTGTGCGAATCTATCTAGAAGCCACCTGGGAACGATGAGTGAATTCTTCATGTAGACGTCACTTTTTTACCTAAATCTTCTAACAACCAACAGATAGAATGTTCTCTTCCTCTGCCCAAACCTTACCATAGCTCCCAGTCTCAGACAGGGGTACTCCGCCCTGTCCAGTCCCAGCTGTCTGAGGCTCATAGTCCCCACCTTGGTGGGCAGGATGGGTTCCAGGTCGATGGCCCAGACGTACTGCAGGCAGCAGAGAGCCAGGCCGTAGAGCAGGATGAACGGAGAGCACAGCGTTGCTGCGTGGCGTCTGGACAGGAGACAGAGATGCAGCTCAGATTCTGGTTCTGTTCGGCTTCAGTTCTCATGTAGTAGCTCAATAGTTCTCATATTGGAAAGTACAGAATGTGCATAAAAACATTGTTACTATTTTAAATTACTGAACCATTCTGCTT
Source organism: Cyprinodon variegatus (assembly GCF_000732505.1). Lineage (NCBI taxonomy): Eukaryota > Metazoa > Chordata > Actinopteri > Cyprinodontiformes > Cyprinodontidae > Cyprinodon > Cyprinodon variegatus. The sequence goes on from NW_015150839.1 coordinate 169,157, forward strand.
TAAAATCATTTTGACCCAAAGGTTCAAATAAACTCTTGAAAGCACCAGTTTCCCCAATAACTTGCAAACTTCTGTCGATATAGACTAGGGCTGAACGATTTTGCCAAAAATCGAACTTGCAATTAGTTTTCACCAATATTTTATTTTTATTTTCCTTTGCTCTAACTTAAAGCTTGCAGATGTTTCATCACAGGCTTTCATTTTTTTGAAAGCTTGCTTGAAAGGAGCCTGTAACAATGAGCGGTTTTTAGCTGTATTTTTGTTAAAGATAACCGTTAAAAACAGCATCTGGTTTTGTAGTTTGGTTTATTTTGTTTTTTTCAAATGCAGTAGATTTGTTTGGGGTGTGGCTTCTTTACCTTTATTAATTTATAAAATCTTCCTAAAAAGGAAACGCTTATGTTGAAGAGGTAAAATGTCAAAGTTCATTTTGAAATATTAACCTCTGCCATTCACCTCTCCATGCAGGTGTGCACAGGGTTGCACCATTAGACAATTGAAGGGTGGGGGGTCTCATGGATGCGGTTTATCTGTTAAGTTT
>NW_015150839.1:171013-173064 GCF_000732505.1 Cyprinodon variegatus
GTTGCCATTAATTGCCCAACAGGAAAAAAGTGACAAACAGTTTGACAGAGGAAGACGTCCTCAGTGTCGATGGTACCTGGAACGCAGCATCCAGATGAGACACGCCCACAGCAGCAGGACAAACGTCAGCCAGCTGTGGTAGGTGATGCTCCAAACCTGAACAACACAGAACAAATGCAACCAGAACCACAAACCGGGTCAGCAGGAGTTGGACTGTTTGAATCAGTGTTCTGTTATGAAGGTTCATATCCTAATGAATAATAGAGTCTGTTTTATTTTCCAGGTGTCTGAGATATGATGTAAAGGAATGGATAAAACAAAATGTAGTGAATGTGACTGAACTTATTTTAAAATGAAAACAAATTTAGATTCTTATGAATAAGATAAATCATCAATAAAAATATATGCAAAGACTGCAAGAATTTATAAATATGAATAAAGACCTGCATTTGTTCCTGGTTTTAACTCATGCAAACATCATTTTGATGTTTCAGCTGAGAGAATAAAAGTTTAGAAGTTAGAAATTTGCAAAATGTTCTTTTTGGTGTTGAATATAAGATATTTGCAGATATAATTTGTATACATATATATTGTTTCAATGCAACTCTTTTATATCATTACATTTGTTCTATATTTCTTCGCGCTCCCAGTGGTAATCATCTTCATTCCAGTCTGTATTCTTAGGAGTCTAATCTTTGTTTACTCAAAAAAAAAAGCAATGTATGCAATCAAATCATTTAAGTAAAGTTTAATTGATGATTCCATTTCCCTCCCCTACCTATTTTAACCTTCAGGTGCGTCAGAAAAGTGACATTTGTTCTTGTGTTTTTGCAAATTTTTCACTTCTAAACTTCCATTCTAGCAGATAAAACATCTGATGTCGCACTAATTTATGCCCTTTTATTATCTCACCCTAAAACCAAGATTAGTTACTACCCATTACATCTCTAAGGAACACAAATTAACCATTTATGGGTTCAATCAGTCACACTAAAGAAACAAAAAAACCATGAAAACCAGATGTCATTGAATCCTTTCAGGTTATCAGCTCAGCGCAGAGCTGCAGCATCATCATGTGACTTTGTGTGAGAAAGCAGGCTTACCATCATGGCTATGAGGGCACAGACATAACTCTGCTGCATGACCACCCTCCCCAGCAGGAAAAATGGGCTCTCGTTCAGTGGGCCCTTCGGCGCCTCAGGAGCACCTGCAACAAGGAGAACCCATCAGCAAAGACAGGAGTCAGGGGGGGAGCAGGACAGTCTGGGGGCCTCATAAAGAGGGAGGCGGTGGAGACGATCCATCTCCGTCTGATGCCTCCTATCAGTCAGCCCTGACCCGCTGGAAACATGTTGGTGGGGGTGCAAAACGTTTCTTCTTGTGCTTGATTTACTGGGACTACAATTCTTTACTGATCAGAACCAACATTTTCACTAAGGAGCTGACAGGAGGCTGCAAACGAGGGATGACCTCATCCACAGGAAGAATCCGGATGCTGTTTCTGTACCTGACTGGTGTTCTGCAGCCGAAGTTTCCTCTGGACCCTCTGACTCTCTGGATACCAGCGTGACCTGGAGTAAAGAAACCAAATATTTATTGGTTGTTTTTTTTTTTGATACAATAAAACACGGCAGACATGTAACCAGGCCGACCGGAGCGTTGGAACTGAGCCAGAATGAAGGCCAGGGATTCTGTGGAGGAGACTCTGTCCAGAAAGATCAACCAGTGCGGTTCTCCTTTCAGCCAGCTGACTGGGAGAGTGCAGCAGCAGGCGAAAACCCCCCCTTCTTCATCTGACCTCTCATTGGCAGGACTTCCAACCTCAGGAACAGCATGTTCAGCCGATACGGTTCCTGTTCAGAACCGGTTCTATGTGTTCCAATTCCATGGCACCGTTTGGCAGTTCTCTTAACGGTTCCAGGCAGCACCAGAGCCTGATGCTGGGCAGCACGACTTACGTCACGTTTTCCACGCAAGTTACGCACACGGCATTCAGTAAGCAAGTACGACGTGACCAGGTGTAAGTCTAGAAAAGTAAAACAAAAGCGATC
>NW_015150839.1:175234-176621 GCF_000732505.1 Cyprinodon variegatus
GAATGCCGTGTTTTTGATGCTTCCGGACAGAAGCTAAAGTTACGACCATCATGGAAGGAAACTCTGGTGGTTAGTAGCTAGTTTTATATCACTGGCTGTGCTTAATGTGGCTCTTAGTAAATCAGATGACATTTCTGGAATTAAACCAGTTTCCTTCCTCTCTTTGGCGTTATTAAACATGCTACCAAGTTACTCTGCAGTTCAGGGAGTGAGAGAAAGGTGGCGCTCATTTATTTAAATCAGGGGAAGATGAGTTTGTTTCCCATAATTGTACAGTAATGCTTTTTCATTAAACAGATGCCTTCTCCATTAGATTTAGATGACTGTGATGAGACGGGTAGCCTGGCTGCTCAGAGGCTGGCGGCTCCCGTTCACTGCCTTCTGTTTTCATCGAGGAAGAAATAGAATGTCTCAGCGAAGGTAGACGAATGTCACCGTGCACTTAGTTCATTCTTAACAGAATTGATCAGGAATCGGTGTTAGAAGCCATTACTGCACTAAATCTAAAGTCATTCTTCCTTAAATTGAGGAAGTCAGACACCTTACCAATGGAACAAGTCAATGTGCATTTAAAATAATAAAGAATTCAATTGTCTTATTTCAAGTGCATATTATCTATCTTATTTTAGGAGAAAAGGCATCTTATTTACCTACTGAAACTTAGAGTTAATACACGTAACTTAACATGTTAATTTTGTAGATCACTTGCAGTGTGCAGCAGCACAGTAATACCCCCTCCGGCTAAATTCCTCGACATTATGCAGCACTGAGCAGCCAGACGCTCATGGAGCAGTCTATAATTATGACATAAATAATAGCACAGAATAACAAAGACTTGTTCAGCGTCTGTGTTTAGGAACAGCCTCCTGCTTCTGAAACAGCTTTTCAGTCTGAGAAAAGCTTCAAGCGGTCAGATTCTGGCAAATAATGAATAAAACGAGTGATCTCTCCTCATCCAGGCTTATCAGAAACATCAGTGTAGCTTGATGATTTTAGATGGCATAGAAATCAAAGGGATACTCTGAAATTTTTTTTCACATTTTCTGTTTTACTTTGCGGGTGTTTTAAAAGTGAAGGGGTTGCACTTTGGGCTTTAGACGTGTTTGGACAGGATCTTAGTGTTCATCCTCGAGATCAGAGCCGTTAGTGTCTGTTTGGCTCGCTTGATATATTTAATGATGAAACATGCCTTTATTTAATTTTTTTAACGTTTTCCTTTGAGCCGCCATGAAAGAAACGCTGCCTCCCTCCGTCAGCAGGATGCTTCCTGACTACAGTCACCCCCTCTGCTTGCACTGGAAACAAATCTAAATCTAGATAAGTCATTTTTTTCTTAAAATAAGTGCATTTGTTCTTGGATTTTGCCAATGGAACAAGACCATTTGCA
>NW_015150839.1:177917-179378 GCF_000732505.1 Cyprinodon variegatus
TTTTAAGAGTGAAAATATTCATTCCATTGGCAAACTATCTTATTTACCTACTCAAATTAAGACATTTTTAAATAAAAACTGCTGGTATTAGAAGTACAGTGACTCCAGAAAGTTTAGTGTTCAGTGATCTTTCCAGCCTAATATACCCATTAGAGTTCATATTCAGTTTTATCAGAGAATAAAGGAGTTTTTGGAGGTTTTAATGCAGCATAGATATCTTCTTTCTTAGAAATCTCCTCTGTCTTGTTGCTCTTTAAACAGTTTATCTTCTTTTAGATGTGGAGCAATGTTCAGACTTTGTAAAGTCCCATCTTTTCTGCAGTCACACTGCAAAAACCTTCAAGAAATAAGCAAACATTTCTTAAAATAAATCTATTTCCCCTTACTTCTTTAGTAGGTAAATAAGATGATTTGCCAATGGAGTTAGTTTTTTTATTCTTAATGTAAGATAATTAGATATGATGCACTTGAAATAAGACAATGCAATTGTTTTTTCTTATTTTAAATGTAAATTGTCTTGTTCCATTGGCAAAGTATGTCACTTACCTCCTTAATTCAAGAAAAATGCCCGTATTTTAAGAAAAAAAATGACTTTTTTGCAGTGCAAAATTTTTTGCAGTGCATGGGTGATTGCCGTCACTCTGCCATAGATCCCCTCCCTCTAAAAAAAAGAAGAGTGCTGTCCTGGTTTAAATAAAAACTAAGATTTCCAGGATAGCTACAGCCTCTGAGCTTCATTAGATTCACCACAGCTGAACCAACAAAGACTGACGGCTTTACTCTGGAAAAAAAATCTATATCTAGATAAGTCATTTTTGCTTTAAATAAGTTCATTTGTTCTTGGACTGAGGAGATAAAAGAGACATTTTGCCAATGGAACAAGACAATTTAGATCTAAAATAAGAAAAACAAAAACATTGTCTTATTTCAAGTGCATATTATCTCATTCTCTTATTTTAGGAGTAAAATTACTCATCCCATTGGCAAATTATCCTTTTTACCTATTCAAATAAAGGGAAAATAAATTTATTTTAAGAAATTTTTACTTGTATTTCCAGTGTAGGTCAAAGGTGTGTTTACACTGCAAAAACAATCTAGTGATAAGTGAAAATGTCTTAAATTGAGTGTATTTACCCTTAATTTGAGTAGGTAAATGAGAGAGTTTACCAATAGAATTGGTATTTTTACTCTTAAAATAAGATAATTAGATAATATGCACTTGAAATAAGACAATGTAATTGTGTTTTCTTATTTTAAGTGTAAATTGTCTTGCTCCATTGGTTGAATGTATCTTTTATCTCTTCAATCCAAGAACAAATGCACTTATTTTAAGAAAAAATTACTTAGCTAGATTTCATTTTTTTCCAGTGTATCCATGAAGCCAGGCTACTGGGGCTGGTTTTTCTTTCATATTTGAATCAGATAAATGTTCTTTCAATTAAAGAAATGTACCAAAGAAGA
>NW_015150839.1:180993-182675 GCF_000732505.1 Cyprinodon variegatus
GCGAGATCAGGATGGTCTCACCAGGCTAAGATACTAAGGCTGGGAAGGATGGGAAAAACATTCCCAGCCTGGTGGCGTTCCGTGTCCTCCAGCAGGGTGGAGGATTTACCACAGCATAAGGAACAGTATTCACTTTGTGAACTACTGCTCTACTGTTTAAGTTACAAACAAAATGGGCCAAAAATTCAACTTAGAAGCAAAAAGATTAAATGTGTTTGGTTGTTCCAGCAGTTTCTGCAATGACAGTAAAACGGTTCTACTGGTGCTGTGCGTTCTAGACCAGGGTTTCCACGGGTCATTAGAATTCATAAAATTATAATTTTTTAAATTAAGGCCTTAATTGCCATTAAAATTCATTAAATGTGATTATCATGGCATTTAAAATTCTTTATTTAAAAATAAAATACATTTATAAAAACAATTTGATCAGATTTATTATATCAGATATAATATCAGCGGAACCGCTTCTGGTTGATCGTAAAGCTGTGTGTTCGGAAAAGAAGCTCGAGGCGGAGAAAAAAACTAGAGAATAAGAAAATGCTAATTTCAACAAAAGTGGATGGAAAACGAGGAATTCGGGACATGGCTGCAGCCTGTCGATGATAAAGATGATAAAGGACTGACGTATATACACAAGAGTAATGGGTACATGTTGATGGCATTAAAATGATTTCTAATAGCATTAGAAGAGCATTAAAATAGAGTTACTCATTCCTGTATAAACCCTGTGGATCAGTTCCTCTCCTGGGATCAGAGCTAAAGTGATTCTGTGAAACTGAGGCTTCTACTCCGATAACGGGAACATTTGACCCGTTTCTCATCGATTTTCCTCATTAAACAAGATCCACCTGCTTGTTGTCTCACCTGGCCCACAGATCCTGGGGGGGGAAGGCGGCCTGACCCAACGGACTCTGGTACAGGTACAGGCACACCATGTGACCCGCGGTGTAGAAGCCCACCATCACACACAGTGCATTAAATCCCAGGTGGCTGATGGGTAGATGGCACGCCCACCAGGTGCACACGCCGATGAAGAGGAGGAAGTAGAGTGTTGAGAAGGCAGAGGGCAGCGTGATGCCTGGGGAGGGAAGATTCATGAGTTACAGGGTTAAACTTACTGTCACTCAAATGTAAATCAGATGTTTAATTAAAATTCAATTTAAAATACTGAAGACAAACTCAATGTTACAGTAACTTAGTTTTTGCTTTGTTTTTTATTCAGGTGTTGCAGACAGGGAGGAACTCCTGTAGAGGTCTGTCATGCTCCGGGTCTGGAGAAGCCTCTGACTGAAGACACTGTGTTTAAATATCATTAAAGTAGCTGCTCACTAGCTACGTTTACGTACAAAATTTCTGCGATGCGATGTTGGTAAGAAGTTCAAACTCTCCATTTCCATGGACACTAAATAAAATGATCCGATCATGACGTGCATGTTTAAATGATCTGAGCACGAGAGGATCTGTCTAGATTTCCACAATCGCTTTAGTAGAAGAATAAGCAGCCTGTTTTTTATTTCTTTATATGCAAATTTATTTTGTGGTTCTTCAGTCGTGTCTGTGGACGCGTTTTTTTTCCACTCCGGACCTTTGTTGCATCATTCTTTATTTTTTGGTGCTCATTTTAATTAAGGGCTCAGCGGCACCTCCAAAAACGGAGACCTCTCTCTTCTGGAATAAAATTT
>NW_015150839.1:183318-184002 GCF_000732505.1 Cyprinodon variegatus
GCTTCAGATCACTTGTGATCCATGGTTTATTATTGAGGAAGCATTTCACTGTTCTGGTAGGCAGGAGCTGATGTAGTCAGTCACAGACTCAGTCATTGCATTGATGTCCTCTCCATGTGGCTGACAGCCTGTAGCCTCAAAACAACTTTGCAGGGCTTCTTCAGCTTCCTGTGACCATCTTCTTCATCTGTGAGAATACAGCTACAACTTTGCAACTCCTGATGAAACTATTATTCTCCTAACCAGCTGGTAATCACCTGCAGGTTGTGTACCAACCACAATTAAGCAAGACAAAAAGAGAAAGAAAATGAAAACTAAACCAAGATGTGGTTTTTGGTCCAGGAAAAGGTTCAGCCTTCTGCTGTGTTCGAATTCAGCGAATGTGTCCTCCGAGGGCCAGATTCATTGATTACATCATAGAGCAGCGCCATAGGAAGACTCCTCGCTATGCGGCCGACAAATGCAGCCTTTATTTTCCCCGTTTTGACAGACAGGTCTGCTTTATCCTCCGTAGCTTTGGGTATCCCACGATTCATTGCAAGTCCAAGCAAGCCTGCTGATCTGTGCTCAGAGGAAAAAGGGAAATTGCGCCGAACAGTGGTGAATATTGGAAGTGCTGTTTCATATAATCCAAGTGTGTGAATAGTTCAATCTGAAATTAATGAAAATATTTGCTTTAATGAT
>NW_015150839.1:184604-187296 GCF_000732505.1 Cyprinodon variegatus
TCTGATATCTGAGATGACGGTACTGCTGCTGAAGCTCCACAGAAATTTTATCAGCACGCAGACCAGCAGTGAGAAGTTCGGCATCCTTTCTTTGCCTGCTTCAGGTGTCAACTGTCATGGTTGCTAGGGAACGCTGAGTAAGGGGTGGTGGAGGCCAGAGAAGGCTGGACCTTCTTGAATCCATAACCAAACTCTTCTGGCCTCCTTATATTGATGGACTTTGAAGAACCAGTGCAGGTAGATCATGTCTTTGGAGGAGGCAGCCTCTGAAATCTAACACACCCCATCAGTTGCTAAAATGTTGTTTTTAATGGAACTGCAACAAAAGGTTCAGTCAGCAGTTCTATTCTTCTTAATTTTCTTGTTCAAAGGTGGTTGGCAAAAAACCTTCAGGTTCCTCATTACTGCCACACACTGGGAAGGAGTGTAACAGCTTCTTCAGGGGTTGTAAAATAGTAGTTTGTAGTTGGAAGTTTTGGATTTATACTTGTAAAATTAGTTGTAATCATATTTTCTAAACTTTTCTAAATTTTTACAGAGAAACCATCTGATGTTATCAAATATAAATCTTAAATAGATTCCTGTTTAATAAAAAACATTAAAAATTAAAAACATATTTTTATTGACATTTATTTTAGCCTATATCAGCATAGGTTAAAATAAACGCAGGAAGCAGGAAGAGCGTCACACCATGAGGGGGATGTTTAAGGCTGAATCTAAAGGCCACTGAAGCTAAAGGATCTGCTGCTAATGGCGCTGGTCCAACCGTGAAGGTTTCCCTATCACTATGTGTTTTTGGACCAGTGCCCTGGTTTCAGGCTCCATCTAAGCTCCTTATTACCCACACCTGCTGTTTCTAACCATAGCTGAGCCGTCAGTGCAGCTAAGGTTTCATTTGGCCGACATGCCTCTGCGGCGCTTCGTTCTAAGTCTGAACATCCATGTTGGTGCTACACTCTAAAACCTCTATCTATAATCACCTTTTATTGAATGTTTTAATGATGCCTGCAGAAGCATGTCAGCTGCTAGCCTCTCATGGTTTAGTGAAGAAGGTTTTCATCAAATATTCTGCTATTTCTGGTCCTAAACCAGAAATTTGCTTGGACATGGTGTCAGTGTTTGTTTGAGGTATTTCCAGTTTTGTTTGTGACAATAGCACCATTAATATGTGGATCAATCCCCCCCACCATTGCTGTAGGGAATGTTTCACACTAAGATCTGTAAACCTAATGCAAAACGTTTCCTTCTTAGCAGACTTACAGGACAGACTGAACATTAACGCTTTTATCAAGTCTGTTTTAGGTCAAACTTTATATTCTGGCTGTTTTTGGTTACGCTCCTGCTTTTGACTTCCAATAACTGGAGGACAGTCTCTCTCTATGTGTGAAAACAGGCCTGATCTGATCCTTTCCTAGTGAAATCTGTGGAATCAACCGGTGTCCATCCCAAGAGGTCAGAAGGACAGGACTCTGCACACAAACATCACATTTTCCAGTGATGGTGTCGTTCTGTTTGCAACCCACTCTGGGTCGGTGGGTCCGGTTTCCTGTCTGCAGACGGCCACCCTTCCTTTAGTGTCCAAACCTGCCGTCTGTCAGCGGTAGAGTTGGACCGTTTGATTGAAGCTAAGCTTTAGGCTGACCTATTGTATTCTCAGTAGATGGACAGAACACATTCTTCTTTTACGGTGCAACAATAACCATGTAATAACATAATAATAACATGTAATAACATGATAATAACATAGCAAACTACACTATATTACAATGTAACAAAAAAAAAACTTGGTTTAGTGCTGTGCTTCAGATTTTAGGCAGACAAGGTAAAGTCAGATTTCTTAGATTTCAAACCGTTATTACCAGGTAACTCATATTCATTTCAAAGACTGCAATACATTAATGTGTTATTATCTGGTAAAATCCAGTTTATCACTTGGTATATAACAGAAAACCAAACCTAGAAGACAGCAAGTCGATCTTCTTAACTTAACTCTTATTTACATGCAGTGTTGTATAGTAACAAAGTAAAAACACTTCACTACTGTACTTAAGTATATTTTGGAGTAAAAATATGGATTTTTTTGAGAACTTTCACTTTCACTTCACTACATTTACAAACTTAATTGCATACTTTTACTCCGATACATTTTCAATGTTTGGTTTAGTTACTAAGTAATAACAAATAAAAAATAAAAACGAGCGAGAGAAACGCAAGTGCTTTTACCCCACCTACTGACTACTAAGCCGGGTCTTGCCTGGGCTTGTTCATCAACACCAAGACGATATAGATTGGTCACTAGACACTATTGTGAAATCTTCAGCATAACGTTATCTGTATAAATTAATTTTGTTTGGCATTTTTTTCAGTTCCACACGTGGTGTATTCAGCCTAAGCTAAATGTTGACTGTAGCAGGCTTTTGAAGATGAACAGATTTTACAGTTTCAAGTGATAATGGGGTTATGTGCGAGGACGACCACAAGGGGTGGTTAAGATTTGGAGGGGAAGAAAAAAGTCAAGGGCAAAAGTGTGGAGGGGATGAGGGGCTTGTGTTTACAAAGTGTTAATATTTAGTTTATTGGCCTGAAGTGCATCTGTTTTTCTCTGGTGTGATGTACACTTAATTTCAGCACTGCCTTTTTTTACATTTTAAGGTAGGTTTACAAAAAATGTCTTCCTCTTCAGACGCCAAAT
>NW_015150839.1:188442-192121 GCF_000732505.1 Cyprinodon variegatus
CTGTTTTGTTGGAACCTAATGGTAATTACCCAACAAAAGCCTCCAGTGTTACATAGTCACATAGGATTGTTATTATTGCATGAAGGTTATTATTTTGAAATTATATACCATAATCTTGGGGTAATTAAAAGTTTTCCTTGTTACTAAGAACTATAGTGTGACTTGCTATATATTACCATGTTATTACACAGTTATTGATGTACTGTAAAATAATGCGTTACCCAGCGGCCTACAGTACTTCTAGTTTTCTACCTCTGATCTCCCTGCAGTCAGTTCAAACTACACCTGAGAGAGTAGCGCTGTTAGCAGACCTTACCGGCCACGCCCAGCAGAAGGACCACCATCACCCTTCCCAGGTCCCGAAGAACTTTCAGCACTTTGACTTTCAGACCCTCTGCCAGCAGCTTGGCTTTGGTTGCCGTGGAAACCTCGTCGGGGGAACCGTTGGAGGACCTCTCCTCCTCTTCATCATCCGATAACTCCTCCTCATTCTCTGTTGTAGTGTCTGCAGAATCTTCTTCAAGCTGTTCAGGGAGAAGGAAAGTTTAAATCCCGGGTACCAAGTAGTTCCTGGGGATTTACACCTGAATGGGAGTTTAGATGCAAATCATTTAGTGACGGGACCACTGAGGTCTGAGGGGACCCTGCTCTGTTTAGGACTCCCACATCAACATGTTTGCAGTGGGCCCTGGGAGCTGGATATAAAACATTGAGTTATTTTAATAACCATTATCAATTAATTAAAGCTGGGGTTTACATTGTTACATTTTGGAAACTGTAAATCATATACCAGTCTTATGTTTACATTTGATCACAGTCTTTACATTTTATCACTGCTGTTTACATTTGAGCAATGCTGCACTTTAAAAATGGAAATGTCTTGAGAGCTGTACTGAACGAAATTTCTTTTTGTCTACACTCTGTGTGTACAAAATGACTGTCTGTTCAGGTCTAACTCTAAGTCTTGTTAACTGGTGACAGACTGTAGACTAACTTATGTGTAGTTAGTGGCTTTAAGCCTGGTTAATTATCTGAATTTTATTAAGCTCTAGAGCCGTAGTTCCCAGACTAGTTTGTGCTTTGGTTAAAAGCCACAAAACGACCTCCTTTAAAGCAGCACTGTGTAACGGTAAGCCACTAGGGGCGCTAGACCCATATGTTTCAGGTTTAGTGCCACCTAAAGGCCACTGGCAGCATTGCACAGTTTCTGCATGGAGCCAGTCTGGTTCTTGTTCTGGTTCTGGTACCGGACCACTTTGAACCATGAGATCTAGAAGTCCTGGAGTTCCAGTGAGAATAAGAAAACTTTAATTCCTCTAGATAAAATATTTCAAAAAAGGAGTCTGAAAAATCTGATAAAAAAAAAAATGGATTTGGGAGTAATTTATAATTATAAGTCAAACTAATCGATTTTAAGGGTTCATAAAAAAATAAAAATGTTTCTTATTGGTCCAAGCAAAGACCACATAGCAATGTAGAGGGATATATATAATGTATATATAAAAATCTGAAAAATTATTTAAAAAAAAAAGGAAAAGCAAACAACGTATCGGTTCAATTATTTCATGCACTTTAATACTTACTCTGGAAACCTTTTTCATGAACAACATATTTTTAACAAAAATCCTTTTTTGAAACTTGTTCTTTGTTTTCAATAGCACTGGGAAAGAATCTCTCCGTAAAAACAAATCAGATGAAGCGAAGGACGGATCACTTTGGCTGGCTAAGTTGCTGCTTTTTTATGTTCATATCTGTTTTGTTGATTGCAGGTTTTTACCTTCTATTTTTTTTATGTTTGCAACCTTTTTTGTCCAGAAGTCCAGTCCATAAAATTCTGGACAGGACCAGTGACGGAGGGCAGCCCTGCTGGAGTCCAACATGCACCGGGAACAGGTCCGACTTAATGCCGGTGATGCAGACGAAACTCCTGCTCTGCTTGCACAGAGACAGGGTGACCCCTAAAAAAGGGCATACTAAGCATATCTCTTATTAAGCTAAAACTGATAACCAGCGGCCCAGGAGGTGATGCATTTAAAATGCTATTTTTCTGAACAGCTGCATGAAGTTAGTTTCAAATAGATTAGATTCGATTAGATTAGAGCTTTATTGATCTCACAGCGGAGAAATTCACTGGTCACATATTGGCATAGTAATTAAAGAAGATGGTGCAAACAAGAAGGAAAAAGGTGCATTAAGAATAAGAAAAGTAGGAGCCGATGTGACCGGCTGCTGCCTGCGCAGCGCCATCTTAGGATCCAAAGCTACACATACAAAGTTCCAAGGCTCCAAACCTCCAGATCAACAGTGTTTAAGACTGTTTATTAAATATTTGCCTTCCAATGTTTGCCTTCCAATGTTTTAGAGATTCATTGATTGCTTTAAAGCGTTTTCCATCAGTGGTTCTTCAGGCTTTCTAGAGAGTTCTGCTAATTTATTGGCTGAATATTTGCCTACGTTCACACTGCAGCCTGAAGTGACCCAAATCAGATTTTTTTGGCCCATATGTGACCTGGATCTGATCTTTTCATGGTTGTCTGAACAACCCAGGCCACTTGGCTATGTGCTCCTGAATCCAATACGAATCTGATCTTTTCAAATGCAACCTGTGTCTGAGCGGCCAGGTCACATTCATTCGACCTGAACACCATTAATACCCAATGATGCCAATAATTGCTATGAAGAAGCGGCACGAAAAACAACAACCATGGTAGATGATGATGCGGAGAGCAGTATTTAAGTTGAACCATCTTGAAATTATTGTGTTTTATGGTTGGGAAATATCGCTAGATGCGCTCCGGCACTAACATCCATGTTTACTTCCGTAAACAGAGAGCACACTGGCCTGTGATGTCATTGCGTCCTCTACTGCGCATGCCGGACACTTGCGTTGTATGACTGTAGCTCACACCGGAGATCACATACAAGTTGCATATATTTGGAAATGTGAACGGCAACGCAATAAAATTGGATTTCACAAAAAAATAGGAATTGAGCATCAAGGCCTGCAGTGTGAACGTAGTCTTAGACTCACACTGAGCTTTGGTCCAAATAAGACAGTTTAATGGGTCAAAGTCAGGACTGACTCCTTCCCTTCTCTTTCTAATAACAATGAGACTTACTGATGTTATATTGGCTGCTGCCACCATCTCTCTGTTCCTGACCAGTCTGCGGCAGAGGACAATCGTAACGAGTGACACCACACAGACTCCTACATCTGGACACAGGAGACGCAGCACATTCCAGGGATCGTCCAATGGAAGCCTGCATATGAAGGAAGAACCATGAATAAAACAAAGCAAAAGGCCGGCGCCTTTCAAGACTCACCCTTAACACTTCACCCAACTCCTACCTGGACAGACCAATGTGTCTGGTGATGGCCTCCCATCGTGAACAGTTATAACCTATTGCAGCGTCGAGGGGAGCGTAGGTATACAAAACCGTCTGGAAGCAGATATGAGCCAGAACGAAGAGCAGACTGGTGCAGAAAACTGTTTTAATGAACCGACCAGTGTGACCTGAAACGGAGAGAAAGAAGCAAAGGTAAGAGTTAATGGTGTTATTATCATTGATATCGCTCATCAACAGCCAACATTTACCCTTTCTACCCTTACAGGATGGTACGACTTTCTACCCTTACAGGATGGTACAACTTCCTACCCTTACAGGATGGTAGAACTTC
>NW_015150839.1:193499-200924 GCF_000732505.1 Cyprinodon variegatus
GAAATAAAAAAAAACACTATTTTTCTTGTTGTATCCGTCTTCTTGTGAATCTCTTTCTCTGTTATTGTTTTAGACAACCTCCATGGACTCCCTGTGTGCAGCAGTTCTCAGCAGGACCTTTTGCCATATTTCAGGCTTCAAACATAAATACATTCCTGTCTCCCCAATGTAAGACTGGTTGTAACATTTGTGAAGGAACACTATCTCATGATTTTTGGTCCATCTTTCATTAACAGGTCTTTGGTCAGGTGTTTGATTGATACTCTAAGGCATACAAGACTCCCATACAACCTAAGCCAGGACATCATTTTCGGATGCCCTTGGGTGCAGGTGACTATACCCGCTGCAATGCGGCAACCATTAGAGCTGGGACTGATTGTTGCCAAGAGATTAATCCTGAGGGACTGGAGGTCATCTGCTCCCCCTTCATTTCTCCTTTGGGTGACGGACATGATGTCAATAATTCAGATGGAAAGACTTTGTCAAAACTCTAAAGACACTTTTTCATACTACTGGAAGCCCTTCATGGAACGCTTCTCACAAACTAGATTAAGCTGAACAAACTTTTCCATGGACTCTCCCCTCGGTCACCCCTCAATGGGTGTATATATTCTCAGGTGACTATGAATACATTTGATAGGGGTGTATACCATTTACCAACTGGAATGTTTTATATATGATCTGTGCATCTGGGTTCTGTTTGTTCTGTCTGTCTATCTGTATGTTCTAAACCTTGAAAACTTAAAATAAAATGTATTAAAAAAACAACCAAAAAAACTAATATATTCAATTGTATTTTTTTTGTAAAGAACCTATAATTGGGATACAATCATAGAATGGAACAAAATTATGTTAAATTTAAATCTTTTTTTAACAAATAAAAAGCTAAAGCATGGGGCGGCAAAATAAATCTGCTCCTTTATTTTCAGTGCAGCAATCTCCTCCAGAGGTTCAGTGAGGATCTCTGAATGATCCAGTGTTGAGCTAAATGACTGATGATGGTCAATGGAATCCACCTCTGTATAATCTGTATAAATGCTCCTGCTCTGTGATCGACTCAGAGCTCTGTTTAAAGAGCAGAGAGCACCATGAAGAACAAGGAACTCACCAGGCAGGTCTGAGAGACTGTAGAGGAGACGTTTGAAGCTCGATTTGGATCCAAAAAAATTCCCAAAGCTTTTTAAACATCCCAATGAGCTCTGAGCAGCGATGATATTGGTATGGAAGGAGTATCAGTCCACTGAGAATCTATTTGGATTCAATCGTGCCTCTAAATTTCCCTAAAGATGTTTATTTTCTGAACCTGAAAGTATGTTAAATGCCCAGTGGGGAATCAACTCTACGCCTGTGAATCACTTCAAAGACGTCATGTTGGGTTTATGATCATGCCATTTGGCACAGAGAACAAACTGAATTATGTTGGAAAGAACATCCTGTTTGTTTTCCTGGTCTTTGGTTTTCTATTGTACTTCCAGGGGGAAGCTGCCAGAGGTGTGAGCTGGTTTTTTGTTTTTTTTGTTTTTAATAGGGGTGCATGCTCCGCAGTCATTGGTTGTCCTGCAGGTTTTCCACATGTTTCAAAAAGCATTGTTTTTAATTGAAGGGTTTTTTCTGCACCACATCTCTCCAAGATGCATGATGATGATGATGATGATGATGTACTCGTCCTCTATCTTGCAGCTCTAGCTGCTCAGCAGAGGACATTATTCTCTGAGCTTTGACCAACCGGGTCAGACGCTACAGCCTGGGTTTTAAGCTTCTGTCGGTTCTCTTCAGATCCTCTCCTTCAGCTCCGCTTCTCAGCAGAACTCAATGGTCCATTATTCCTTCAAACAGCCAGGCTTTCTAACCTATAGCTAGTTGCTTAGAATGTATAGTGTTATCCACAATTAAACCGCAAATGAAAGACAGATATTAAATAACTTTTATTGTTGGTGTTAATTCTTTTATAAGACGTTAGAGAAAAATAAACTTCACTTGATATTGCAGCATTACCAATTCTTTACCAAACTGGAACAAACATTTGTATTTATTAACAAAATGCGTTTGAAGTCTGATTTCTGCTAAGTTGATCTGTATATTTTTAAGATGATCTGGGTTATAACTGAAAATGCTTTAACAAAACAGCCAGATTAACATTTGTTTTATCTTTCTAAACTCTACAACATACTAAAAAGATGGATGTGTGTCCATTAACCCATAGGCCTAATCTAGTTTTTAATATAGAAATATAAAAAATATAGAATTTGAAATGTATTGATCTAACAATGTATTTAACCCACCCCTTTGGGGAGCAGTGGGCTGCCATTGTGCGGCGTCCCGGAAACAGTTTGAGATTAATGGTCTTGCTCAGGGACCCAGAGTGGCAGTCTGTGGGAGTGGGTTTTGAACTCACAACTTCAGGATTCCAAGCTCTATGCCCGAACCACTAGGCCGCCCCTCCCTTGTTCAGTGAGTTCTTTGCTGATGACCTCACACCTATGCTGGATTTCAATGCCAGCTCGTCACAGACGGACGTTACTGAACGTCCTGACATGATCTTACCTCTGACTGTGTATTTGTTTGGGCCGAGGAACCATGGCAACAGCAGGAGATAGAGGAAGTAAACCAGTGACAGCAAGTTGAAGCGAAAAAGACAAGCTGCAAAAAAAAAAAAAAAGAAACATGACGGTTAGCAGCGTTCTGGATTGTTCAATTCTTTAATGTCTGAAGACAAGAACATATGCTAGATGTTGTCAAAGCAGCTGAAAAGCACCTGGTGGAAGGAAATGATCTATTACTGTGGTTCATTTTGGCTAAAGTTTCATACATGTCCCTCTCTAAACAGCGTAAATCAAAAGCAGTTCTTAACAAATCACGTTGTCATGTTCCCAGGTGTGAAAGTAAATTAAATTCATTCTTGCTGGTACTGTCTATTACACCCTGCATGCTTTTCTATTTTTGTTTCAGATTGAGACCAATATAAATTAATCACTTCATAGGGGTCTGATATAAAAAAAATAATAAACAGAGAACCTGCAGATACATTAACACATTTAATTTAAGAAATATTTTATTTCTAAATGTTGAAATATTCAAAGAAAACAGAACAAACGTTTTTATGACAATACAGGAAAACATTTACATTCTAGTTGATCAGATAGAAGCAGGAACATTTAGAGATGATGTTTGTGGATTCTTATCTGGATCTTTATCCAAAAATAAACAATAAGCAACAAAATATTTATTCTGGATATATTTGAGATTCCTTGGGAATAAATTGAAGACAGTTTTGCATCACCTCTCGTGGGCCATAGAATACCTAAAACTAGACACTATCTCCACTTGGCAGATACGGTTTTTCAGCCACACATAATTAATTAAGTAGCGAGGGCAGAGTCGACCGTGCAATGAGCGTCTTTCCAAGTTCCAAGTTGGTAACTTTGCGCAGAAATCTGTGACACAACATAACAGACAGCAGCTCTTCCTGGAACTAAATCTTTTACTGGTACGCAGTACCGGACTGTTCAGGCTTAGTTTCACCCCTGCATGTGCCTCAGACAGAAACAAAAGCATGTGATGCGTCAGAAAGTGTCTTTGCTTTTAAACTACTGAGAATTAAAAAACAAAACAAAAAAACATCTGCGATGTTTGTTCCAAAAGCAGCTGGTCTGTTTGGACTCCTGGAATAAGGCAGTCAGGCCTCGTTCAAAGTGAGACGAACACGGCTTCTTTGATGGAACCGCTATTGGAGACTCTATCAGGCAGCATGGTGGTGGGATCGTCATGCTGTTGGACTTGTTTACTGGTGTTTTGGGTAATCCTGATAAGAACAGGTTGCAAAACTTTGTAACTTCACCCTCAAACCAGTCTGATGGTCAGAACGTCTTAATGTAAATCCCTTTGGTCTTCCTCAGGAACCCAGAGTGGAGGCTGTGGGGGTCAAACCGGGTACTTGAAACCTTCTCAGAGCATAAGAGCACTGCTCTACCCACTAGGCCAACTCTCCCCACTAATGAGCCCTAATATCAAGCAAACTAAACCTGAATCAGTGGGATGAATGAAGGAGGCCAACATTGTCCTAAAAGCCTTGATAAAAATGTTTAACGGCAAGCGTGTTTCAGGACATGATCCTGCGTTCCTTCTCTACACCCACTATATCCTCAAATGGAAGCTGAAGGCTATCGAGGCTATCGCCTTACGGTCAGAAGCGGGATACAGTTGGTAGACTGCTGACTGCACGCTCTTATAGAAACTGTAATTAATGCTGTTAAACCTACTTTGGAACATGGGGAGAAAGTTTTAGCACCCAAAGAGAAATCAAAGAGGGAAACAAACACCTCAACAGTAAATGAAAAAGGCTGAGGCAAAAGCAGCATCTCTTCCAGAGGAGCCATGCAGAAAGGTGCTGAGCAAACACTGCTGCAGATATTTATGGATCTGCGTCTGTTTGTATAATTAGGAGCTGTGTAAATCAGAGACCGAGCCTGGTTTAAATAAACCCTCAGTGATGTAAACATCTGACTGCGTGTGTGATTTACCACAGCGGATGTCATTAAAAAGAAGAGCTTAACACTTAGAGAAGCTCTGCAGACGACATCCAGACACAGAGAACGGCTCAAAGCTAAAGACTCCTCACGGAAAAGGATGTTACCAAGATGGCGGATCTTCACCTGCTCCCTCTCTGCCAGGGCAAAGCACAGTGGGAACCTTTCTGACACAACGGGGATGGCACCGCCTCCAACAGGATTTAGGTTCAACTTTCTACATCATTATTTTATGTTAACCACTATAAACAAATTAGAAAAGTCTCATAGAATTGGCAAAAGAAAAACACGAAGGATTCAGTTTATTTCTGTAAATTAAAATGGCATCTTATGGATAAATACTAAGACTTTTTTTTTTTTTCCAAAGAAGAACACCTGTGCACTAATCATGGTGTCTAATCAGCATCTTGATATGGCACACTTGTGAGGTGGCATGGATTATCTCAGCAAAGGAGAAGTGTTCACTATCACAGCCTTAACGGCTGGTTATTCTTCTTCAGCAGTGTGTCGCTGTTAGCTTGTTGCAGATATTTTTGATTGATGCCCAATATTGAAGCGTGGTCTGTGCTATATTATTCCGTGCCACAACGCAAGAGGGCCAATCAGAAACTAGCTGTAGGTCTAGATACGGCCGAGGAAGTGAGGAAGTGGGGGCAAGTTTGTGCGACAATGGAGGGACATGAGGGTGAAAAAGAGCGAGGATCCAGGTGGATAAAGGGTCCCAGAGTTCTCGTGCACCTCGCTCTTCTAGCTGGTCCATCTTCATGAGTTGTTTTCCACAATGGCGGTCATACAAACAAAACAAGCCGGTACGGTACCAAACAGGAAATACGAATACGAATAGTGTAGAGCCGATGCAGATTTGACCAATCAGAGGACTCCTGTCTGTGGTCACCTACAATTTTGGAGAGCTGCAGCAGAGTGTCTGCAGAAGGGGCGGGGCATATCTGCATTAACTGTGACACACATGCAACAACAACCTGGTTTATGAGCATAAATCAGCCTTTATCCTCTTAACATCAACCAAATTTTGGGAAATTCTTTGCAAACCCAAATGGAAAAAGCCCGGATTACATGTGTAACACCTTATTTGAAAGCTAACACCTTCTAGTTTATAAATATATACATAAAAATTGAAAAGCTGCATCAGTTCAAACATGACTCAAAGTTTTTGTTTTTTAATTTTTGAAAATAAAAGGTCTTTTTTTGAACATCAGCAATAAAGGCATGTTTGCTTGTTGTGGCTGCTTTGTCATGTTTATATTTTTTTTTAAAAAATTTGTTCTATTAACAGAATCTTTTACAAGATATTTATGGTGTATAGCAAGCATTCACAGTTATACTGAAAATTGTGTTTTTATAAAACACTCTTATTGATATATAGTCTTACAGACACACCATACAAGGAAGATGATTTTTAATTTTTAACACCAAAATAAAACAATGAAACAATATATAATAAACTTTTCCCCTCCCACCCCCACCTCCTTTCTATCAATATCCTTTCATTTCTGTACAGAAACATCCATCTGAGCACATTCATCTGGTCTTGTTTAATTTGCATTCCTATCACCCTTGAAGTTATCACAAGGACACATTTCCAAAGTCCTTTTATCATTGGGCAACTCTATAGCACGTGCATAAGATCCCCATCAGTCACTTTACATCTCTGACACCTGGAGGAAATTTAACTGTCAATTCTATGCAGCCTGTAAGGAGTGTAATACGTCCTATGGAATATAATAAACTGAATTAGTCTGTGTTTTGTGGAGGTTAGCACAGTCTGTGCCTGTTCCAATAGATGATGCCTCCTCATAAATACACCCTAAGTCTTTTTCCCATTTCCCTTTGTGACTATTTTATCGTAAGCAGGTAACTTTCCGTTGATGATACCATAATATAGAAGATATTATTCCTTTTGTTGATGTGCATGATTCATTACATAGGTGGCTTTCAAGAGGAGTTTCTTTTGGGATGTCTGGGAATGTTTCTTTTGATTTCTCTTTAAGCCAGTCTCTGCTTTGTAAAAAAAATGAAGAAAATATCTTTGTTGAGCTTAAATTTTTCATTTAACTGACGAAAATTGAAAAAACATATTAATGTATAAATCAGCAACAGTTTGGATTCCTCTATCCCTCCACTCCTGCAACGCTGAGTCAGCAATGTGATGTGAGAGGCTGGGATTTCCCCACAAAGGTGCTCTTCTAAGAAAGGAGAGGTTTATGCCAAGAAGTGAATGAGATTCCTGCCAAGCAGTAAAGCTATTCAGTATTACTGGGTTGTTTGTTAATGTGGCTAAACATTTCTTCATACCCAAGAATGGAACATGCTTTAAAGGTATAGGTTTCATCTCATGTTCTATTGGGACCCATCTAATCTCATCCGTATTAATCGGTACTGAGAGGCCAGATAATAATTCCTTAAGTTCAGTAGGTGAAGTTCTCCCCTTTTGGGATTTGACTCTAGCGTTTTTTCCTTTGCCATATAAAAGTAGTTATACTTTTATTAAGTTCTTTGAAGAAGCTCTTAGGAACATTTATTGGAAGATGCTGAAATAGATAGATAAATTTAGACAAAATATAAAATTTAATAGTAGGGATGCACGATATAATCGGCCCCCTATCAGTATCGGCCTTAAAACTGAATATCGGACATCGGCCACCCCAACGATATTTAACCCGATATTTGATCAGATTCTGAGTTTCTAAAAAAAAAAAAAAAATACTACTTCTTCTTCTTCTTCCTGAAAAACTTCTTTTTTACAGACTTAAAAACTTCTAAAGACGAGGGAAAAAATATTGATACATTAAAATATCCCAATATCTTCATATGCTGATATATTGCCATTTAAAAACACCATATCAATCTCTTTTACTAATGAAATATTGCTATATGTCAT
>NW_015150839.1:200954-204485 GCF_000732505.1 Cyprinodon variegatus
ATATATTGACGCGGGATCGATCTATTTTACTAACAAAATCTCACAAGAATTTGCAAAATATCACGAGAGTTTGTAACAGAACAATGAAATTTTCTCGAGATTTTGAAAGTAAAATAGGTCGATACCGCGTTTTTAAAAATCTATTTGACATCAGCATATGAAAATATAAGTGTCAGAAATGGATAACAAAACTGCTATTTTCAATGACTACTTGTTTTTGTCCAGCTTTAACTTCGGTATCGGTATCGGTTATCGGCTACATGAGTTTTAAAATATCGGCATATCGGATATCGGCCAAAATCCGATATCAACCCTATTTAATAGTGTTAATTCTGCCTATAAGAGACATAGAAAGATCCATCCACCTTTGAAAGGTAAGTTTGGTTTGTTCCAACATTTTTTTATAGTTTTGTTTGAATATATGCTCATCTGATTTGCCAATTTCTATACCCAAATATTTGAAACCTGTGTTGCACCGTTTTAATGGATCAGTGAGAGCTCTAATATTGCTGTCCTGTATATTTAGTGGTAGAATCTCGCTTTTAGTGTAATTCAACTTATACCCTGAAACAGTACTATATTCTTTGAGACATTTCAATAGAGGGGGGAGTGATACATGTGGAAAAAAAAAAAAAATTAACCAATTAATCGAATCAAATCGTATCGTGGTGTATTGTTGAGTATCGAAAATAATCAAATCGTTGGGTCAGGAAATCGATACTGAATCGAATCGCCATGATGGATGTGATTTACACCCCTAGTGTGTGAGTAGAAATTTGAGCTTTAGTGAGAAACCATGAATTACCCTGAAACATTAAAGTAAAAACCTGCCTAATAAAACCCCTGTAACAAACCACATTAGGTAGGTAACTCTCTTAAGCAACAGAGGTGGCTCGGACATCTGCAGGAAATTAAAATCTGGCCACTCGCAACATCTAGAAAAGTTTACATTTTTTATGTGTTTACATTTGGTACTCAATATTTCCCTAAAATTATCTATGTGGTTGAATTTTGAGGAATCCAAGCTTTCCAACAATGTCTAACATGTCTATATTGGTAAACATTTTACGGGTGTAATTTTCATGCATTCTGAGTTATTAGTTGTAAACGCTTTAAAACGGTCTGAGAGGTTAGACTGGTTAATGAACAATATGGCAGGGAAATGGTGATGAGGTGAATGTGGAGTTCATCTAATAAAAATGGGAGCAAAACCAAAAGTAATGCGTTTATGTTTTTGTTGAGTGCAATTATAATGTTTGTACTTTCATTTCATATAATTATATTTTTTTATCTCATAAGTTTATGGCTTTATCTCAGTGATAAAAAATATACCTATAATTCTCCCAATACTCCTTAGTAGTAAAGGAAAGCATTTATACTAATATTATTATTTGTCATGGTAGTCCAGTGATGCAGCAGAGCAGCAGTGAGTGTAGAGGAGCTCCGCCCTTCTGCCCAGATAATCATGAAGGCCACCAGAGCTGTGGACCTCCTGATAACAGGTCTGAGTGGCCACAGCACCTATCAGCCAGCAGCACACGGAGCTGAGGTCGCTCCACAGAGGCTCGTCGGTTGGGGCCTTTCCCACCCAGCAAAAACTGCTTAAAAAGACTAAATGATTTACATCCAAATATCTAAATTTGGTCGAAATATGAAAGGTGAAAAGCTTTTCAAATCATTGAAAATTCATTGAAAGCTGGGTCAATAAGCGTCTAATGTAGGACAAAAGTAGGATGAAATCAGGCCGAGCAAACAGCCCAACATCAAACAACTATTTCTGGACTAAATCAAGACTATGATGGAGATTTAGTCTAAAAACTACGCATTTGACACCATGTTCTGCCTTCACTACTCCATCTCTATCATCTCATAAAACCTGCAGCCTTCTGTTAAAACAAGGGCGGGAATACGGGTCAGTGCACAGGAAATCATGACGTCTGCATCAGATGAGGCTTTCTGGAAAAATAAAGATAAAATTAAAGGACGGCTTTGTACAGATTTCATCCTGATGGAACAAACGGAAGAAACAGCAACTGTCTAACATTTGATAGGAGCTCTTGTTCCAGGGTTTGCTTAAATAAAATATCTCAGTGTCTTTTAAAAAACAAACAGATTAAAAAGAAGATTCTATGGAAAAATACTATCATTTAAATAGAGTAGAAGATAACAAATGCAATGGGTTTAGAACATTTGATCAGAAAGGATGAGAAAAACACTGTTCCTAAAAATGCATGTAGATTTTATGCATCAGTGATTTAAGGAAAAGCAGTGATTGGTTGCTCTCTGCGATCCTGGAGAGGAATGTCTGCTCCATGAACCTCAGACCCTTATCTTTGTCTCGTGCAGATGATGTCAATCTGCAGGCATCTTCAGGTCCTGACCTCCAGCAGGCTCTGCAGACGTTTACAACAGTCAGCTCCTCTTCGTCTTCCAATGGAGCAGAACTATGAATCTACCAATGCTTACATAACATCAGAGCATCATTTTGTCTGCATTTTATGAATTTCTTCTGGTGCAATTTGCATGTTTTCTAAAGAAAAACAAGGCTTTGTTGGGCAAATGAATACGTAAAGCCTGGAACTCTACGCTATTTCTGACATTTTGAATTGAAAAAGCTTCCTGGATGGGAAGCAAAACTTCTTCAAACTTGGAAACAAAGTCCAGTGGATTGTTGTTTGGAAGACTATGACCTGGATGACAGAGAATCTCCCCCATCTAATGAAGGAATGGATGCAGAAACCACTCATTTTGAAATATAGCATTCGAAGAGCTGCTGGAAACAGAAAAATTTGAAGTATAACCCAGAGGATGGAGGGGCTACATATATTACCTATAAAATCCACAATATGAGGAGCATTCAATAAGTAATGCCCCTGATCCACTTCCAGGTGTTTGATCCAGCCGAAATTTAGCAGGTGCAATAATTTATATCTCTATAGAATGAACGACAATTTACAGCTCTGAACTATTGAAGTTTCTGATTTACAGGTGTTTGAACTGAGTCAAACACATGTGGAAACATCTTGTTAAACTTTTTACAAGGTCATATGATGGGGCATCATCACCATAAGTTACTTTCATTTCATCAAAAGTCTCCATAAAGAGACTGCATCCTTTCTAATACAAAACCCGGATCAGTGCTCAGCACTCAACAGGCTCCATTTTAGTAAATCAAAAACCACAATTAGTTCAGATTAATTGGCCAGTTAATCTATAGAGATATAAATCATTGCACATGCAGTTCCATGGTAGTATCATGGCTTTATTACACCAAATGCAGAATATTTGGGTTTGGGTCTGACTTTGTTAAAGTAGAATTTTGTCGTCAAAAATTCATACAGGTTTATGCATCGAACACGAGAGACCAGGAGATGAAGGGATTCTTTTATTTAAACTTCTTATTATTTCTTATTAAATGATGAAAGTGCGCATTCAGCGTCTGCTCTGCCGATAATGCAAGCGTAGAAGAAGAAATGTGCTGTTTACCTGTGCAAAGAAAGAAACTACGAAAGAAAAATGTCTGAGGACTTC
>NW_015150839.1:205096-207177 GCF_000732505.1 Cyprinodon variegatus
ACTTTTCCTTTTGCAGCTTTTTATTATCATTACAATGTCAGAAATTACACTGTACAGAGCAACGAAATTCACTCTGCATTTAACCCACCTCCTTGGGGAGCAGTGGGCTGCCATTGTGCGGTGCAGTGCGGGGTTAAAGGTCTTGCTCAGGGACCCAGAGTGGCAGTCTGTGGGAGTGGGGCTTCCTTTGTGATATGATATCATATGATATTTATGTTTCTCAGGGCGCATGCTCACATTAGCTCACATGGATTATTTAATGATCATGTACTGAAGAACGTTTATTCAATCTGACGTGTCGTGTTCCTACTAGCCCACAGTAGGAGAAAAAGAGAAATTTACCACAAGAATGAAAAAAAGTTGCATGAAGTCCAATGCTACTGATGCTGTAAGTTCCTCCCACCTCTAAGGTCAGTCTAAGCAGCCTCACTGTCTGCAGTCAGCTGAATATGAGTCAGGCATGAGCAAAGCTTCCACTGATTTCACCCTGGATCACAATGCAAGATGTAAATATGACATCAACTTAACTTTAAGCATACTTAAGTTTTTTTATCTAAAACTGTTAGCAAACTGTTAGTTGTCA
The DNA here is from genome assembly GCF_000732505.1 of Cyprinodon variegatus. Classification (NCBI taxonomy): domain Eukaryota; kingdom Metazoa; phylum Chordata; class Actinopteri; order Cyprinodontiformes; family Cyprinodontidae; genus Cyprinodon; species Cyprinodon variegatus. The sequence continues at coordinate 205,680 of NW_015150839.1, forward strand.
TTTCTTCATCTTGTGACCAGTGGTGCGCCAAGAAGCCTGCATGAAGCGTGCATGTGATGAATCCGGAAGTCGGGCCCAATCAAGGGACATAAAGTATCAGTTTAAACAGCCTCACTTTTGTTTTTGTTTTCAAGAGTTTTACTTACAAAGGCTGAGAACAAATTGGAAAGAAAAAGTTTATTTCTGGGCAAGTATTTAATCATACATAACTAATTTAGGTAGAATAGATTTAAAAATAAACATGTATATTGATAAAAAGTGACTGGAGCGACTCTGTCTGCCCTGCTAACCCAACACTCACTGACAAAATCTATGTTAGTCTAAAACAAATCTATCCACTTTAAACTATGGGAATCAATTCTATTCAGTTTATTTCTATAGCACCAGTTCACATCATGTCATCTCAGGTCACTTTAAAGAGATAATTCAACCAGGTCATCCAGTCAGATTGGTTAAAAGTTTTCTATCTAAGAATAACCAGCTGATTGCATCGACTCATTGACTCTTCAGCAATCCCTCACACTAAGCGTGCTTGTAGTGACAGTGGAGAGGAAAAACTCCCTTTTAACAGGATGAAACCTCCAGCAGAACCAGGCTCAGTGTGAGCCGCCATCTGCTGAGGCCCACTGGGGTTTAAGGAAACAGAAGCAGAGATGTTGCATCTCTTGTGTTTGTAGGTTTACTGACAGCGAGCCGTCTGATCTATCCAGTGTATTTCCCACTCCTTCCCGCTGACTCCCCCAATTTCCCCCAAAGCATGAGCAGAACAGAGAATAGCTGAATGGAACATCAGTCCTTTCCACTGGTTCAAGGAGAGGCCTGTTTGGTAACTGGAACCTTTGCATAATGCCTATGCTTAGTAGTTGACCTGTCCAGGACAAAGTGAAGCCCTCCACCCATCAGTCAGGGTCTAATGAAGAGCAGTGGCGGCTGGTGGAGTTTTCTACAGGGGAGCTATAACTTCAAAATAGACATATACCAAAAAACAATCAAATGTATACTAAGGTATCACACCAGTATATTTATATGAATACCAACAACAAAAAACAACATTCTAAAATGTTCTGCAAACTGCTTTAAATCCTGATTGTCTTTATCCATGCTGGGTCAGATCCTAACGTTTATAAAAGGAGGCAGTGAAAGCAGAATAAAGCCTTAGCCTCGCTGCATGCAGTTAGCCAAGCCTTGTAACTTAATCATTTAAAACCTGTAAATCAGACCCACTTTCTAACAGACGACTGTGATGTCAGCTCTGTGGCAGGAGGTGGTGTGGATATAAACTGCTTTCAGTTCAGCAGAGCTGCTCCCCTATGGAAGCAAATAGTTACTATTTTTAAAATGAAAAAGCAGAAATGCTTTTTCATTTTAAATATGGTAACGATTTGCTTCCATACTCCCCAGGATGCTCCTATCTTTACCACAGAAGAGGAGCTACTGCGCATGGACCACTTTTAACCAGAGTCTATGGGGGAAGATTTATGGAAATATGTCACCAACC
>NW_015150839.1:209358-212389 GCF_000732505.1 Cyprinodon variegatus
TCCTATTGTACACAATCAGATATACCTGATAACAGAGGGCAGAGAAGACTACACAAAAAATAATCTTGACTTATCGCATAGTAATAAATTATTAATATCAAAAATGTATTTCTGTTTTTTCTTTTTACATATTTTGTTAAAAGGCCAAATAAGGATTTCAAACCAAAAAACAGTAATTTTCTGTTTGCGTTTTATTCTTGGATCAGGCTTTAAAGGGTTAAAATAAGATAATTAGATAATATGCACTTGAAATAAGACAATGCAATTGTGTTTTCTTATTTTAAATGTAAATTGTTTTGTTCCATTGGAAAAATGTCTCTTTTAGCTCCTCAGTCCAAGAACAAATGCATTAATTTTAAGAAAAAAAGGATTTATCTAGATTTTTATTTTTTCTAGTGTTGCACCCCTGCAGTCTAACCCTAAATGGCTGGTTATACTCGCCGCAGCAGTGTGTCGCAGTGAGCTTGTAGAAGATATTTCTGATTTGAAGCTTGGTCTGCGCTGTTATTCCACGCCACAGCGCATCAGGGACAATCAGGAACTAGCTGTGGGTCTAGATACGGCCGAGGCGGTGAGGAAGTGGGGGCAAGTTTGTCCGACAACGGAGGGACATGAGGGCCAAAAAGAGCGGGGATCCAGGTGGAAAAAGGGTCCCAGCGTTCTCACGCATCTCGCTCTTCCAGCTGGTCCATCTTCATGAGTCGTTTTCCACAATGGCGGTCATACAAACAAAACAAGCCGGTCAGGTACCAAACAGGAAATATGCATAGTATAGAGAGGATGTAGAATTGACCAATCAGAGGCCTCCTGTCTGTGGTCACCTACAATTTTGGAGAGGTGCAGCAGAGTGTCTGCAGAAGGTACATTTGCAGACGACCTGGTTTCTGCGTATAAATCAGCCTTTAGTCCACAGGGTTCTATTCATCCTTGTCTTTACCTCATTCTGCTTCCACGGGTTAAATAATTGACCAAAAAATTATCTATAAAAGATTTGTTTGTTTACACATAGAGATAGAAGAAGCTCCCTGAGTTAATAAGAGGCAGAATCTCAAACTGTTTGGCAGAGGCACCAAGTAAAAAAGTACAAATACTTTGTTACTTTGCTTAAGTAGAAATGTTGTCTATCAATACTTTACTGGAATAATTATTTCTTAAGACAACTTTTTACTTCTACTCCTTACATTTTAAAAATAAGCTCATTACTCTTGTTTCTTTATGGCCTGTTGGTTTTTAACAAAAGTAAAAACCATCAAACTAATTAGTTTCATCCTGACAATTCCTTTGTGGTTGGACTGGGTGCTGCCCCAACATGTTGTTCACCACATGCCAAAATAAATAGTTTTTCAAGATGATGCAAAGCTTAATTTGACACTGTTACCATTAGTTATAAAACAAAGAAATTGAAGTTTAAGGAAGTTATCATCCAGAATTGTAGAAAAATGTTCTTTTAATAGGGTAGAGCAGTAAAGCTTATGTCCTCAACGTTTTATCCTGCATTACTTTTACTTTTATACTTTAAGGAGTTTTAAAAATGGTACTTTTACACATTTACTGGAGTAAAAAGCTGAAGTTAAAGTGTTTTTAAACAGTAGGATTTATACTGGAGGAATAAACATGAATACTTTTGACACTTCTGCTGTTTATTAAACTCTCATCTTCAACACAGGACTCTAGCAACAATAAAAGATTTACTTGGAGGCTTTGCAGATGCCAACATAGAATAAATGGAAACTGGGATATTAGGAGCATTTTACTTCATAAAAACTGTTAGTTCTGCTTTATATCTGTAAACAGAAGCTGCTTGGACCTCATGGACCAACAGGAACCTCAACACACTCTTTCTTTAACTCAGCTGAACCATCGCTCTGCTCAAAGATAAACAGTGTTTGGGAAAAATAACGAGTAAATGATAAAATGATAACTTCATACTGTAACATTTTTAATATGCTGTGCAAACCTACAGAGCAATTAAAGTTTAATGTTAATGGAAGAAGCAAACAAGTGGCTCTTTGAAGACCTCACACAGAGCAGCTGCACGCCTCGTGCCTTTTTATTTAAAGAAGGGCGTAAATCTAACTGTAAACGGCAACCATGCAGCAAATGACTGTAGCATTAGACAGAAGAACTGTATTCTTCACACATCATTAACGGCCATGCGTAGACTGACGAGGAGAGGCTGCAGGCCGAGCTGCCAGTTCTCCAGCTGAGCCATCCTGCAAACATTTTGGCAACAGTGTGCAACATTTTACGTTTAACCTTGGATTTAAGAGCAGAGAGCGCGTGGGGCTGCTGATGGCGGGTTATGAGAAAGAAGGTTTGAGCAGAACAAGCAGACAGGATCTCTGTGGGGGATGAAGAATAGGAATGTAAGTAAATAATGAACTACTTTTGCTTTCTGTTAGCATTCTGCACAAATCCTGGAGTGCATTCTAATAAACTACGTCCTCTTAACGCAGCCTTAGGGAGCTGCGTTCAGGGGGTGCACAGAAAATGTCTCTATAGATCCAAAGAACTATTTCAGTTCATCAGCAGCCAGTTTCACACTACTATGCAATAAACGCTCGTTAGTCAACAGCTGAGTGCCTCTAGAAAATGAAAGAATGTAGGGAGAGATTTCAAAGTGACAGTAAACTGAAAACACGCCCACTTCATTCTCTATGGTTCCCACACTGCAGAGGGTTTGCTGAGCACACTTCCTCTCTGAATTCATCGGCTTTATTGGATAACAGCACTGTGGACGGGTGGGTTTCTGGGTTTGTTCACTCCTACATTTAAATGCTTTTTATTTAACCAGAAAAGTTTCCTGGTAAAATACAGGTACACTGCAAAAAATGTAAATCTACTTAATATCCTAATATAAGTGCACTTTTTCTTAAATTAAGGAGGAAAGTGAGACATTTTGCAAATGGAACAAAACAATTAACATTTAAAATAAGAAAAATACAATTGCATTGTCTTGTTTCAAGTGCATATTATCCAATTATCTTATTCTAAGAGTGAAAATACTCATCCCATTGGCAAACTGTCTCAT
>NW_015150839.1:215034-216179 GCF_000732505.1 Cyprinodon variegatus
GGCAAGAGTTTGATCTATCAATTGGCTCCTCTTCGCCGTCGCTCTGTTACGTCATATGCTTCGTTGATCTGATTGGTTTATTTGGCCCGTCTATCACCAACATAGGCCAATCAGCCAACCAGTATTATTTACTTCTAAGGAAGGTTTCCAGATGGATATGCGGAGCAAATCCATCTGGCGGAGTCAGGTTATTTGTATTCAGCTTGGAGTAAAAAACTGAAATTTCAGAAGATAAAATTTGCAAATATCAAATCTGTAAGAAAAAAAATAAGATAAAGTTTGAAATAATAAAATAAAAATAGATGAACAAAAATGAAAAAAAAAAACAGCAGGTATTCTTAAAAATGTTTGGTTAAAAGGATTTCCATTCATAAAACTGTTTTTTTATATATATTTATAAAAAGTTATTCTTTGCTTTCAACAATAATGAAACAAAATTTTACTCCATAATCTGCATGACTTCCAACTGGCATGGATTTCCTCATATTTGCTGATATAAAAATCAGCAAATATCTTTGGCTCATAAATTCTCTTAACTCTTAGGAAGTAACTACTGTCCCTTTGGATGATGCGACGAGGCACTAGAAATGTTGGAAATGTGTTCGCTGTGTTTTCTGCTTCCATCTATCTGTGGATGTTTTAGTCTGAACTTTGAGCCTCCAAGAGTCAAACGGAAAACTGCAAACAGTGGAGAATAAAATGCTGCTTATGACATTAGTAAAAAAAGAGAATCCTCTGATCCATTCCTTTATTCCATTATCACCATCAGCTTTGTTTTAATAAAAGCCTGTTTTCTCATCTCAGTTTGTGACATTAGCATTTAAAAAAAGACTCCTTTCTATAACTTACCAAAGAAGAGACAGTTCCACTGGATAGAAAAAATATATATTTTCTATTATGCAAATCTATTAATCTGGTTTTTTTTTTGATTAATCAAATAATAATCGGAAAGACAAAGGGTCCTTGAAGAGGATTTGTTACAAAATTAAACCAGGTGAAACTAAAACTGGAGTTCAATTCAGTTTATTTCTATAGCGCCTGTCATCTCAGTTTAACCAGATCATCCAGTCAAATTGATTCAAAGTTTTCTAAGGAAAACCAGTTGATTGCATCGAATCATTGACTCGAAGGCAATCCCTCACACT
>NW_015150839.1:218030-220491 GCF_000732505.1 Cyprinodon variegatus
CGTAACTTAGGCATGGCAGCCATGTTGGAGGTCAGGATCATGCTCCATCCGTAACTTAGGCATGGCAGCCATGTTGGAGGTCAGGATCACGCTCCATCAGTAACTTAGAGATTCTGAGTAACATGAACATGCACCAAGGCGGCTTTTAGATTTCTTACATTTTTATTCCTATGTAAAATATCCCAGCAGTTTACAATGAATCAGAATTCTGTGACCCATTTCCAGATCTTGGAAAGCTTTAAGCCAGGGTGACCAGACGTCCCTGATTCCGGGGATAGTCTCCTTTTGGACCGCCTGTCCCTGGAAATGTCCCCGATTTGGCTGCTTTAAGAACGAGGCGGGAAATGTTGTGTGTAGACTGTTATAAAGTAAGTATTTTGCACTGCCGTTAACATTAAGATGATTAAAAGAGTGCACCGCTTGTTTAACCTGCTGCTGTGAAGCAGGATTCTCCACCATGAACAGAATCAAAAATAAATATGGATCCAGGCTCCTAATGAGCTCCTTGATATGTGCTTTAGAATGGCTTAGTCTCCATTCAAACCCAGGTTTAAAGCCTTGCAGGGCAGCACAAAGCCCACTGCTCTCATTAAGACAGAACAAACAAAGCATTTAATCAGATGAGATAATCATATTATGTTTTCCTGTTTTTACATTTGAATGTTTTGGGAAGTGATTTTGATTAATGTCTCTGTTTTAGAATAGTGTAAGACTGATAAAAGAGGAGAGGGAAAGAAAATAGGAAGACAGATAGAAAGAAGACTGAATAAACTGGAACAGTAATGGGAAGATCAGTTGAAGAGAAGGAAGAAAAATATTTATAGAAGAGTAAAACAGAAAGCAGATAGAAGTCAGAAGAGGGCTGAAAAGAAAAGAATGCAGAGAGAGAAGAAAAAGACAGAGAAGAATGAATGGACCAGATGCTTGTATTTACTTTTTGGGTTTTTTCCCTCATGTCTCTCTCCCCTTATGGAGAGGCAGAGCTCTTAAGGCCCTAAAAATCAGAAAGCCCTACTAACTACTCTTGACCCCTTCACTCACCCTCCAACCAGAGACACAGTTCAAATTCTTTATAAAAACATCGATTTAATCATTTTTTTAATCGTGTCTCCTAATCTACCAGTGTTAGGAGACACATTCCTGGCTTTTACACTGGATTTTTGTTGTTTAAATATAAATACACTTGTGAAATAAATGAAACCGTTACTGTCCCCATTTCCTAATTTGTACTTTTTTCTATCTATGAGCTGGAAATGTCCCCAGATTTGAATTCAGGATTCTGGGGACCTTTCTTTAAGCTGTCAGAACCAAATTTAACCAATTTCCATTTCTCTATAGCATTGTTACACTGTTTTTGAATATGAAAGATGACCATATTTTTTTTTTTTTTTTTTGGTTATACACAGTAAATATTGTATCAAGCGTTTAGGTCCACATTGTCCATGTAAACATGACCTTATGGCAGAGAACATGTGAACTTTTTTTCCCCAGGAAATGCAAACAATGTCGTCCCCAGTGACAGAAAAACGATGGTAAGGATGACGACATCTTGGAACCTTTGCTTCCTCTGACTCAGTAGAACAATATGAGCAGGTCAGGAAAACAGCCTGCCAGTATGCAGCATGCAGTCAAACAGGACCGTCTCCCTCCCTCCCTCCCTTCCTACCTCCCTCAGGCTGCTAGTGTGTCCATGAACAGTTGGGCTGTTTGTCTGCTCTGCCCTGGATCAGACGGCCTTAGTCACCTGTCTGCATACTAACTACTGTAACTCCAACATTTCAACACAACAAGGTGAGAGAAACGAGCCAACCAATCACAGCAGAGGGGAGTAAGAGAATCCTCACTTCCACAGCTTTATGGAATATTTCAATTCCTGAGAGGATTTTATTCCATGAACAACTGAGAAAACATGTTGGCACTGATAAAAAAACGCATTTACAGGAAGCAAAGAGAAAGGCTTCAACATTTTCCACAAGCATTGCCATGCTGGGCCTGGGTGTGCCAATCCTCTGAAACCACATGAAAGGTTCAGAGGGAGTCTAAATGAGCGGGGAGGTCTGCCGTCTTCTGTTTATGGTTAGAACAGTCAAAGGAAGGGGTGTTAGTAACGCGGCAGCCTGTTTCCACACAGAGAAACATCTTCAGCCAAACAGCTGGAGGAACATCAAGTAGATGGAGGCATGCTGCTGCTGCTGCTGCTCTGTCTGGGGGCGTGTCTCCCCCCCAGGCCTGGACCAAGTAGAACAGAGACACGTCTCAGATGTCGCAACACGGCCTGAAGATCTGCTGGATCAGCACTAAGTCAGAGCAGTAGCCCAACAACAAACCTTTGGGTGGACAAACATGCTTTGTGGGAGACCTCTAGCAAAGCATTCTGGGATTTGTTGTGACAGCGGCCTGTTGTTGGGTAGTGTGAGCAGCAACAAATAACAAAGATGGGGCATGCAACGTGCAGGGAGGC
>NW_015150839.1:222848-223976 GCF_000732505.1 Cyprinodon variegatus
AACCAGTAGGTGGCAGTAGTGTTCTTTGACCAACATGGATGCCTCCAGTGAAGCACATTCTAAGGAAAATTACTCTAAATAAAAAGACTTATCATTTATTGAACAGTATGGAATAATTTCATATTCAAAGTACTTTTAGAAGTTTGTATTCTGAATCTGAACAAACTTTTCCTTTAAGGCTGACACATGGTGGTGGCAGCATCATGCTGTGGAGATCAGCAGAGGTACATCCAGGACAATCCTGATAGAGGCTAAAGAAAAGCTGTATGGATTAAGAAAATGTGAGTATTAGCAATACGATACGTGTCGCAGTACGATATTATCCAGATATCGCAATATCACTATTTATTGCGATATTGTTCCCAGTTATATAGATAAATAAGCAAAAGCCGTATAAGCTCATCAGAATCCATGTTGTTTGGGGTTTGAGTCAGTCCAGTTTCCATAGAGCTAACTCCCAGAGGGGGGTGCAGAGGTAGTCCATCTTCCCTCACTGTTTTAGGCAGAATTTATTTTTCGAAATTGATACTAGAAATAGGCCAAAAATCACGATATATGGCAATATTTATTTTTTTCCCCCACCCCTAATTCAGAGCTGCAAATGTTGTTTCTGGATAAGACATCTTCATTTGTAATCAATTTCTATGCAGAAAAGTTTTCATTAAACAACAGATTTCTTGAAAAAATAAAAGATAAAACTTTCTTCTTGGACAGGCGTCTGCAACCTGTGGCTCTGGAGCTACAAAGGCTTCTGTGGAAGCAGCCAGTGATGGAGCAGGTGGAGCTAAAAAAATGATTTATCTCAATCAACAACCCACCTGTTGTCAAGGTGAAAGACATTTAGAACAACATTTTGGTCTAAACTGACACCGTGCCTGTGATGAGAAGGTTTGTTTCCCAGGAAGTTTCCATTAAAGACACAAAAAATGGTTCTAGAATTCAAAAGAAACACGCACAAAAAAGATAAATAACTAAAGAGAAGCGGCAAAAGACGAGGCATTTGTCTCTAAACTATAAAAGAGGACTAGAGTTCAGCACCAAGCGGTACCGGTTCAGTACCAAGCGGTACCCGCTCTGCACCAAGCGGTACCAGCTCTGCACCAAGCGGTACCAGCTCTGCACCAAGCG
>NW_015150839.1:226084-230175 GCF_000732505.1 Cyprinodon variegatus
GGTACCAGTTCAGCATGGAGCAGTATCAGCTCAGTATCCAGCGGTGGTGGCTCAGTGGAATCAGCACGGCGGTGACAGCTTTCTGGACCAGAACTCTTTCTCAGCCATAACAGAACCTCTGAGCGGTTAGCTTCAAAAGGTTTACTGGGAAATGTGGAAGGAGAACTCTTGACCTGTTTCAATGGACAGCATCGACTCAGAACCTGCTTTTCTGCTACAGTCATCTAACGGTTGAGTCTCGGTTCTGATCCGAATCAGCTGATCCAGTCATTAAAAATCAAGGCAATGCTTTGATTGATTCACTTTTAGCTTTCTACATTTAGACTTTCATAGAGCAAAGAGTCTGAGTAAGAAAACCCACATTTCTGTCATTGGTTGAGTTACAGACTGACTAAACAAGGTGCCCTAGTGGCTCCTAATAGAGACTGACTCATAACTTCTGATTCAGGGAATAAAGGAAGGAGTGTTTCACTTCTGAAACAGATGATGAGTTCAGGCTTTTCAGAATGACCAAAGATCTTCCTTATGTCAGATCAGTTCAGCAATCCTCTCATTTAAGGTCAAAACATCCTCAACATCAGCATCATGTCTCCTGGAAAATCAGCATTATGCCTCCTGGTATAAGTTCTACCTTTGAGTCAATCAGTCGGACCTCTGCTACCTAAAAACCTCTGTTCTTTAGGGTGGATATATTAGTCAATGACTGATCTGAGCTGCTGTAGGAGCCGTCTGTTGGTAACCGCTTCCTCTCTGTCACACTGACAGCGTTTTAAACCACGCGCCTCATTGTGGCGGTCTGATCTGGTTCTGTTTACATCACAATCTGTGGTTGATGCCAGACTCATACAGACAATACAGACTCATGTTGTTAAATGAGGAGTCGTGGAAGTGGGTTCAAAAAAGGTCATCATGTTAAAACTGAGCCCAGCTATTAGCTTCATTGGAGATAAAATTAAGTATTTTTCAGGTCAACATTCATCTCTTGGTGCGTATGGATGTTCCATTTAGACTTTTCTAACACTTAGGGTCGGATCCGCTGCAGGTACCAGATCTACCCGAGCCCTGCACACACCAGTGACACTATATGATTGGATGAACGTTACCACATGATGTAAAACACCGTGGTTGCCTGGACAACGATTATAAATATGCAGCATCCGTGTGCTGAGTAGGGAGCATCTGTAGCAATAAAGTGTCAAATGATGATCAAGTTTTACCTGATTGATGACAAAACTGATCTGTTGGTACTTTGTTTATGGTGAACAAAGTACCAAAGCTCTTCTTCATATCATGGTTAGACCATGGTATAAAGGGGGAGAGCTGGGTAGCGCTGTGGCTAGCTTTGTATGGGTATATGGCTTATACCCACTTCTAAAATGATACGCACAATTGAGGAGAATCTTAAAGCCAAATTTCCCATTTTTTTCCCAGGCTGGTGAAGGCATCACCTTCATTACTCTGCTTCTAATTGCTAGCACTCACTGGCTTTAGTGATTATATTGTTTAACTGTAGGCATGACGATTTAATAATCCTTCAATAGCAGAAATTAGATGACGTTAAGTAAATACTATAAAGGAATATTTGGGTAAACCACAGGCTAACAGGTTAGCCTCTTTTAGCTCGGTCCATATTACGCTACACTAGTTTTAACTTCATATCAACAACAACCTTTTATTTTCTAATATTAGTAGTAGTAGAATAATTGTTTTATTTGTCTATAATCTAAATGAAATTTTTAAGATCTTCGCATCCTCAGATCTTAATAAGCAGAGTGTTTGTGTCTCCGTGGTAAATGGCAGAGCTCAGTCAGTCTTAGAAGGCAGTTCTGTCCTTCAAGACTGAGAATGATCATTTTCTACCTTCGGCTACTTTAGATCACAGATGAAATTTAAAATAATAGCATATAAAGGTAATATGTTGAGACTCCAGAACAGATCTGATTCTTAAGAAACGATTGCATATGATGATGTCATAAGAAAACGGGGCCCCCGAGCAGATCTGGTACCTACACCGTCACTGAGTATATGGGAAGACATTTGCTCCAATATCAATAAAAGCAAAATATAAATAAATAAATAAAAGATAATAAAGAATAATAATAATCAGGATTGAACCAGTTGAACATTTTGTTTCACTTTGTAAGGCACAGAGACAAGATTAAGAAATCTGCACAGATTGGGATCTGCTCATATGTAGCAGGAGCCTCTGCAAACACTGCAGTGAGACATAAAAATATCAGACCAGAGATCAAAAGACCTGAGCTTAACTGTTACAAGTGGTGTAGTGCGGGGTATACGTGGGTATACAGCGTATGTTCACTTCTAAAAACCCCGTGATCCACACAATTAAGCCAAATTTCCCATTTTTTTCCTAGGCTGGTGAAGGCATCACCTTCACTACTTTGCTTCTAATTGGCTAGTACTCACTGGCTTCAGTGATTATATCAGTTAACTGTAGGCATGACGATTTCATAATCCTTCCTACCTGAGATCAGATAGCAGAAATTACACATCTAAATCTAGATCAGTCATTTTTTCTTAAAATAAGTGCACTTGTTGAGGCGGTAAAAGAGACATTTTGCCAATGGAACAAGGCAGTTTAAACTTCAAATAAGAAAACACAATTTTATTGTCTTATTTTAACTGCATGTTATCTAATCATGTTATCTCATATTCCTACTCAACTTAAGGGTATATACACTAAATTTAAGACATTTTTACTTATTTCGAGATGACATTAAGTAAATACTATAAAGGAATGTTTAGGTAAACATCATAGAGCGGTCTGACATGACATTGTTTCTGGGCGCATTAAAAAAGAGGGTGAGCATCCCCGCTTCTCCAGGGACCCCTACACTACTGCCTGTTACTCTTTGCACAGACAGACCAAATGTTTTCCAGCAGCACCTAGAGCCAAAGTAGTCTCTGGCATGTGCCTTTTAAAAAATAGCATATGCCAGTTGAAAAGTGGCATATGCACATTTTCTCCAGCACATACACACATTTATAACCACATATATAAACACACATATAAGAGCTTTGATGAAACCAGCAAAGTTTCACCAAACTCAAGTGACTTGTTTTAGAGACCTGCATCGGACTCCAAGCAGCTGAATGTGTTTGCTTGTGCCTCGGGCCGGCCCTGCCTCTGGAAGGCAGAATCACAGCCTGTTCTTTAGATTGTAATGAGTCAGAACAGTTGGAGTTTGTTTCTGCTTGTTTGGTAAAAACCCAGAGCGCACCTTGGAAGCTCAAAACTCTCTGAAAAACAGAGAGAAACAGAGAGAGAGAGAGTCCTATTCCACCCCCTCCCTTTCATTTGTGCGGCTCCCAGGAGCCCAAAGTGGCCCCGCGCGCCGCTGAGCTACTTTAACCCGGAGGAAGGTGCGAGTCTCTCAGGTTCCTAAGGAGCTGAGGTCTGGAGGAGGCCATGGTCTCCTCTGCAGCTCCTGCAGCGGATCGGATCCTCCCTGTCACGAGTTTCAGCGCAGCGCTGTGGTGGAAAAAAAGTTGTGTCGTGGACGTGGAGTGAAAGTTCCACTCAGAAAGAGCCTACCTGTTAGGAGGACGGCCGGCAGCAGGAAGCAGTAGACCAGCCAGACGATCACCTGGAGATCCATGTCAGTCTGTCTGTCTGTCTGTGTGCGCTGACAGTCAGCAGCCAGCCCGTCCTCTGGGCTCCATCTAAATGCGGATCAGTTTACCAGAGCAGCTCCTCGTTCGCGTCCAGCCAGCAGACAGAAAAACTCCCAACATGTCTCCAAATGTTCGCCCCTCCGCGCGCCGGGATGGAGCTTTTGTTTTCGGGGCGTTTTCAGCCGCAGACCATGTGCCAACGGCGCATCCGCTGCCCTCTCTGCGCCTCTGAGGAGGAAGGAAAGTTTAGAGCGCGCGGCTCGTGTCGGCAGGCGCGCGCTGAAGGAACTCTGCTCAAAGTGGAAAATGTGATTCACTGGAGCAGCGAGTCTGAGGGGCGTTCATAGAGGAGCTATTCTCTGGTCACCTCCCTGTTTAGCCAAGCCTGTGGAAGCAGCGCCTGGGGCCGCTGAGGCGCGTGTGTGTGTGTGTGTGTGTGTGTGTGTGTGTGTGTG
>NW_015150839.1:230793-234625 GCF_000732505.1 Cyprinodon variegatus
ATGGCATAGACAATTCACGTTTACAGTTTGAAGAACACCTGCTTGCTTCTGATGATTTAGCTTCACTAGATGTGGATGGAGCCAATGATCTGCATTGGATGGAGCACATGACGTGAAATAGATATTTATAAACATTAAACTGAAGCCAAGAGTAACAAGTAATATTTGTTTTAATAATGTAAGGAATAGAAAGTACAGATACTTGTATGAAAATGTAATGATTAGAAGTCAGAAGTAGGAAGAAAAATAAGTAATGGAATAAAGTATAGATAGCTAAAAAGTGTACTTAAGTACAATAATGAAGTATTTGTACTTTGTTACTTGACACTTCTGATTTCTATGATTTACTTACACTTAACATTTTGAGTTCTAAAATTTCACCTTAATATGATGAGTTTGTGGCATTCCAACTCAATTTTTAAGCTATTTCTATGAAATGTAAATTTGGGCACATCAATGCACCCTAATATTTGGAGTTTTTAAAGTAGAATCCGGATCTCTTAATCTGATAAGGGATTCAAAATAAAGATAAGATTTACCTGAGCAGATGCTACCCTCCCTTACAGCTGCTTATCACCTGAAGAAGTTGATCACCTTAGCTTACTGAGGATGGGAAAAGCGAAGTGGCGGATGATTACTTTTTGTCAGCAATATACAGACCAGGGAAAAGCAGACTGGAAAAAAATCAAAATCCAGATATGTAATTTTTCTCAAAATAAGTTCATTTTGTCTTTAGTAGAGGAGGTAAGTGAGACGTTTTTCCAATGGAACAAGACAATTTACATTTAAAATAAGAAAAAACAAATTGCGTTGTCTTATTTCAAGTGAATATTATCCAATTATCCTATTCTAAGAGTGAAAATACTCATTCCATTGGCAGATAATCGTATTTACCTGCTCAAATTAAGGGTAAACACCCTTAATTTAGGACATTTTTAATAGATAATTTTTGCAGTAAATAAGTTAAGTTTAATTCATCAACCAACCCCACAGCCTACTAAAAATGTATGTGGAGGAGGGTTAAGGACACTCCAATCCATCCTTCCACATACTGTATTAGATTCACTCAACAAAACCTAATCGGCGGGTTCACTACTCAGTGACTCTGCCCACCATTGTTTACAATGCAGCAGGGAGACGCCAAAAACCAACACTATAAAATAAGGTTCAGATACCCTCGCGTCCCAGCCCAGAACCTCACACCTTAAACACTGACTACTAGAGGAACAAACATGTCAGAGTCAGTACCTGCTGATGTCTACTCTGTGCCAAAATACTCATAGATATCTGGAGCAATAAAATCTTGAGTATGTCATCTGCTGAGACTTTATAAAAAAATGTAAAGAAGTCAGACATTTTAAGCAAGTTTTGGACAGCATATTAGGCTGAGCTGTGAGTTATTTCGACTTGATGAACTGATTTTAAACAATTGGTCAATAATTAAACAACTAGTGTAACTGAATTATTTTAATTTGAAAGGATATATCATTGCAAGTTTTCTTGACAGTAAAATGTGAGTTTTAGCAAATGGCTAATGTAATACTGAAACTTTTAAAACTTACCTTCTTGAGTTGAATGGAAGCCTCGCTTAACCCTTTATTGGGCAAGTGAACGTTTTTGATCAATTACATATTCCTCAGAAATGGAGTCCCCCCCCCCTGTCCCTCAGTGAGGTCTAGAAGCACAAGCTCTATATCCAGCCATTCAGCAAGGATGCTGCTACATGGATGTATATCTTATTTATGCATTTGACCAATTAGACGAGCCCTTGAATGATATATTACCTACTGTAAGTAGGTAATATATCTAAGTTGAAGAAATATATCTAAGTTGAAGAATATATCTAAGTTGAAGAAAAGGTAAAGGTAAGTCAAGAAAAAAAGTGAAAAGCTAATTGAAAAGTTAAAATGTAAAGTTGATAGTTAATAAGCCTAGTTAACAATTCTATTTAGGTTTATAAACTACAAAATGCCAGTGCCAGTATCAGCATTAATGCCTCTCATGTTATGTTGGACCAAAAAATGTGTTTTTTCACTCTCAGAGTGTTTTTTGTGAATTTCTTTTAAAAACACTTATTTTTGTTTTTTTCTTAATATATTCGTGCAAGTTGGCTTTTCTTGACATACATTTTTGCCATCAACATATCCATTTTTTTGTTTTGTTACAAAGGTAACATATATTTATATATATATCGGTATATTTCGAAATACTTTACATGTTAATTTAAAATTAAATTATTAAAATAATTTTTTTTAAATGTATTTTCCAGTGCCATTGGGCGTAGGGCGGCGCAACAGCGCCCTCTAGTGGCCCCAGCGGCCACTGTTGTTTTAAAACAATTTACGTATGTGCACGGTTGCTATAGAAACGCCAGGTTCTGTTTGGTCTCAAACTGCTGTTTATTTCTCCCTAGTAAATATTTCAGAGTGCCTTTATCATTGTTGTGAACTCTGCGTGAATTATGAAGAATTACTCCTTATTTGGAATATACTGAATTTTTTCTGTAAAATAATTTGATTATTTGATGTTTCATGGGCTAATCGTGGAGGTGATATGAAAATTAGCCTATATTATTTAAACAGTGTTATTAACTATAGCCTAACTTCTCAACTTTATAGTAATCCATCAAACTAACATCTAAAACCAAACTTTGACGCTAACTGTAAAATAACCTGAATGCTTTTTTCTTTTATCAATTCCAAAATACTTCATCTATCCCAAAGGGAAATTAAACGATACTCCTAAACTTAGCATAAATCTTCATTAGCCTGTAATTAAAATAAACAAAACAAACAAAAAACACATAGGTGGTTGAATAAAAACATGATTTGTTGCAACAGGTTTTAACGAAATACTGCAGCCAATCAGAATCCAGTATTCACCCATAGCATATAATTATAATTCTGTTTAATTCAATTCAAAAATATTTTATCAAGCCTAAAGGGAAATGAAATGGTGACTAAATGTTCAGTGGGTTTGACAGTGTTTTGTTGGGCAGTAAGTGTTATCCTATTAGTCTAGTGAACAAAAAGTGAAGATTTCACAGTGACAATGTGTTAAAGAAGCAATTTTGAAGCTTTTGTCTTCCAGCCTCCCAAATGGAGAGAAACACGTAAGAAGCCTTGAAGTGCAAAGAATCCTCTGCTAAACAGTTCCCAAAAGAGGAATGGTCCAAAGAGCAGGTTAGATTATTGGTTCAAAGCTTAGGTTTGCATAAAATCTGTGTTCATAGTAAAAACTAAGTTGACCCGATCTAAAAAAGTTAATCAGCCTAGTTAACAATTATATTGAGGTTTAAAAAACTATAAAATATAAGTACCAGTATCAGCATTAATGCCTCTAAGGTTATGTTGGACCAAAAAATTTGTTTCTTTTACTCTCAGAGTGTTTTTCATGATTTTTTTTAAATACAATCACTTCTGTTATTTTTCTCAATATATTCGGGCAAGTTGGCGTTTCTTGTTATTACATTGACATTAATTTTGCCATCAAAATATCCATATTTTTTAATGTTGAGAAAAGGTTTTTCAGATTCTGGTATGTCCAAGTGTAAGCAGGGTTTGTCTGAGACTTTTTCACCTTTATGTAGCTTCGCACTGAGCAGATGAACCTCACCCAGAATCAGGCCTCTGGAGGATCTGAGGGAGCATCTGGACTCTCTAAGTGAAGGTTTTATTCACACCTCTGTGGGCCCTTCTCTGTGAATTTGTATGAAAGCATGACCAAAACATATTTTCTTGCAGGAAGAGTTGGGGGTCAGAAAGTCTGCCTTGTAGAACCCAAAGCTCAATATTTTTTTTCTTGTATTCATGGTGGATAAATGTGTGTCTTT
>NW_015150839.1:235466-238359 GCF_000732505.1 Cyprinodon variegatus
GAAGACATCTATAAGATTTAAAGATGTACAACAAAAAAAGAACAGCTGCTGAAACGATGGCGCTCTGCCTCGCATCACTGCTGGACTCGATCAAGATTACTCAGCATGAATGAAGTAAAATGGACCTGATTTAGATGGAGGAACTTTAGAAAATAAAAGATCTCACATCCCCTTAGATCAAGATCTGTTAGAATTTGACTCTAAAACTAGTCTTCCTCCCCTGGTGTAGTTTCACTAAATACGGCCCATTTCCTCTATGCTTGCAGAGTGTGTTTAGGGCCACATGGAGACAAACATCCAGGAATAATAATATGTTTATTATTTATAAACTGCAGGAGTGACAACCAGGAAGTCGGAGAAGAAAACATCAGTAATAAAATCAGAAATGAAGTCATACTGAACTCAATGAAGGACAGTTGATTTCCAGAATAAAACCTCAGGAACATCATCAACCAAAGCTCAGAATTCATCCACTACTTCTCATCATGATGCAGAGACCACAGGTTGATGATGACTCTGGTTCCTTTTTTTTAACTTTGTGTTCCCGATACTCTCTGGAGCAAATAGGCCTCATGTTCTGATGGAAAGCAGGTAAATACTGGGATAAGGTCTGAAGGCCTTTGGACTGAACCTGGTGGCGCTCAGAGCTACATGAGGGATGAATACACAGGACGAATCCGTAGCACCTCTCCGATGGTGGCCTCCAGGTAGGGCAGGCTGCCTCTGACGCTGATGCAGAGGGAGTACATGGTGGACCCACCTTTGGACCTGGAACGATAGTAATACAGAATCGCTGCAGTCAGCAGCTCCTAAGGAGCAAACCTACAGAGACCTCCCCTTGGTGTCTCAGGACCCCCCCAGAGGATCCAAACACCTTTTTTTGGTTAAAAGACTATTGAGCCTATAAAACTATTTAAAATACAATAAATAAAAATAAATAGATTGAGATTCACTACTTTATTGTCATATACACTTCAGTGCATGCAACCAGGGTCTGTAACACACAGACATCATCAGTTTTCAGGTGAATATATAGGCTATTAATTAAACATCACAATAACACTATAACAACATAGATTTTGTCGGCCCTGAGGTCTCTCTGGGATTGTGGAGATAAAGTCTCTCATCCACAGACGCATCTGAAATCCATTTCTGTGCTATATTTCCTCCTCGTTTCTCTCATTAGACTATGTACATTTACTAGTCTGCTGCTGTGAGTGGGATTCCTCTTTAGTCGGTGACCCCTAGCTTACTTGACGTTGCCATGGCAACGTAACGTAATAGTAAATAAAAAAAAGTCAAAATCATTTCCCAAAATAGTTATACGAAATTTCTAAATTGTGCAAAGTATTTGTAAAACATTTTCTCTTTCTCGCCACTAGGGGTGCTGCAGCACCCCGGGGAACCATGGTCCCTTTTTTAGCACACCGGAATCCTGACCAGATCCAAGAATGTGCAGGGAATCCAATGTACTCCAATATCTAGAGGATTAGGGCCACTAAAAAAAAAAAAAGTTAACTGATTTTTAAATTTTATTTTAGTCTAACATGGGAAAAAAGTCAGAATTCTGACTTGTTTTATTGTCAGAATTCAGTCAAAATTCTGAGATTAAAGTCAGAATTCTGACTTTTTTCCCCATACTAAGCTGAAATAAAATTTAAAAATCAGTTAACTTTTTTTTTTTCCACTGGCCTTAATCCTCTTCCGTACATATCTAATGAGCTTTCAAGATAAGTCTGTAGTTCTATCTAATGTTATACTGGTGTTATAATTACAGCTGCAGGTGAANTAAAGTCTCTCATCCACAGACGCATCTGAAATCCATTTCTGTGCTATATTTCCTCCTCGTTTCTCTCATTAGACTATGTACATTTACTAGTCTGCTGCTGTGAGTGGGATTCCTCTTTAGTCGGTGACCCCTAGCTTACTTGACGTTGCCATGGCAACGTAACGTAATAGTAAATAAAAAAAAGTCAAAATCATTTCCCAAAATAGTTATACGAAATTTCTAAATTGTGCAAAGTATTTGTAAAACATTTTCTCTTTCTCGCCACTAGGGGTGCTGCAGCACCCCGGGGAACCATGGTCCCTTTTTTAGCACACCGGAATCCTGACCAGATCCAAGAATGTGCAGGGAATCCAATGTACTCCAATATCTAGAGGATTAGGGCCACTAAAAAAAAAAAAAGTTAACTGATTTTTAAATTTTATTTTAGTCTAACATGGGAAAAAAGTCAGAATTCTGACTTGTTTTATTGTCAGAATTCAGTCAAAATTCTGAGATTAAAGTCAGAATTCTGACTTTTTTCCCCATACTAAGCTGAAATAAAATTTAAAAATCAGTTAACTTTTTTTTTTTCCACTGGCCTTAATCCTCTTCCGTACATATCTAATGAGCTTTCAAGATAAGTCTGTAGTTCTATCTAATGTTATACTGGTGTTATAATTACAGCTGCAGGTGAAGTAAATCTGGGTGTCCTCATCACTTTGTGCATCTTATGTGTGGTTAATCATCCCCATATTTGAAAAATATAGCTTCTGTAATGCTAGGGGTGGAGCTAGATGGGCGGCCAGGGGTAGCCATGGCCACCCTTACACCCGTAGCCAATGATTGCCCCCCCCCCCCGTGGCCACCCATACCATTTATCCTCTAATACAGATGGCTCCAACAGCAATACTCTCAAGTGGAATATTCAAAACATTTAAATTTTTCATAGATTAACTATTACTTGACAACAGAAACGCTGTGGTTAATGATGCACATCAATATACTAACATTAAAGATGATAAGTTCAGAGTTTAACCAGAAATAGCTTTTTTGTTTTATGGAGTAAAGTAGGGTGACCAAACGTCCGTATTTCCCGGGACATATCCGTATTTCACGTCCTGTCCC
>NW_015150839.1:241402-249492 GCF_000732505.1 Cyprinodon variegatus
AGGAACGCCATGGTTAACTATTGCTGTGGAGCAGTAGGAGCCTTGCAGAGTGATATATTGTTTATGGTTGGAGAGGTAAGACTGAAACCAAGAGAGAGTGATGTCGATAAGGCCGATGAGGTCTGAGAGACGGGAGAGGAGGATCGAGTGGGAAATAGTGTCAAAGGCAGCAGAGAGGTCAAGGAGGATGAGGACGGAGACAAGGCCATCATCTGCAGCAATCAGGAGGTCGTTTGTTATTTTAAATGTGACTCTGACACTGCCTCTCTTTCTCCCCCGTTCATGACCTAGAAGCTACACCAACGTAGCATATCCAGACCTCCTGTGTTCCATTAACACACATTCTGCTGTGTATATAGTATATATATTGTATGTTTTATATTGTATATAGCCATAGATTCTGTACTCTGTATAGATATCGAATTCGTCTGCACCATCAATACTAAGTCAAATTTCTTGTAAGTGCAAACCTACTTGGCAATAAATCTGATTCTGATGTTAGAGATTGAGAAAAACAGATGCTGAAGAATGGGAGAAGAGAGATAGAATTAAGCAGAACTTGCTAAGGATAACCTTAACCACTTAATATAAGCTTTATCAATAAGGAAAGTTTTAAGCCTAGCCTTAAAAGTAGACAGGGTGTCTGCTTCACGGACTAAAACTGGTAGTTGGTTCCAGAGGAGAGGAGCCTGATAACTAAGAAGAAAAGATCACACTCTCCAACACTAAAGGACCTTAAGGATGAAGGTTCCTTAGGATGAACTATCTGCTCTGTCCCTCCCTGCAGACGGCTACACAGTTGTGTCTCCAGTCTAGCTTCTTGTCCAGCTGAACACCAAGGTATTCCTACTCCTCCACCACCTCCACTTCTTCTCCCAAGATGTTGACAGGATTCATCTTGTTCCTGTTTCTTCTGAAATGTACAATCATCTCCTTGTTTTGTTGACATTCGGGATCAGATGATTGTTTCCACACCATGCCAAAAAGCGGATCACCAGCTCTCTGTACTCAGATTCTGCTCCATCTTTAATAAACCCAATGACTGCAGAGTCGCCCCAGTATTTCTGCAGATGACAGGACTCTGTCTGGTCCTGGAGGTCAGAGGTGAACAGAGTAAAAAGGAATGGATAGAGTACCGTCCCCTGTGGAGCTCCTGTGCTGCTGACTGCTTGATCAGGCAGCTGAACCTTCAGTCTAACAAACTGTGGTCAGTCAGTGATTGTTGATGCCTCCACCTGAGTCTTCTGGAGTTTCTCCCAAAGTCAGTCAGGCTGAATGGTGTTAACTGTTCTGGAGAAATCATAGATCATGATCCTCACAGAGCTGTCTGCCTTGTCTAAATAACAGTGGGTTTCTTGAAGCAGGTGTATGATGGCATCATCAACTCCATCTCCATGGCGATAAGCAAACTGCAGAGCGTCCTGATAGCTGCTAGTTTGCTTGCTGAGGTGAACCAACAGAAGTCTCTCTAGGACCTTCCTAATGTGGAATGTCAGGGCAGCAGGTCTATAGTCACTGAGGACTTTTGGCTGAGTCTTCTGTGGTCCTGGAACAAAGCAGGAGGTCTTCCTAATCACTGGAACTGTCTCCAGGGTCAGACTAAGGATGAAGAGGTGCTGCAGAATCCCACAGAGCCACCAAGGCCTTCAGGACTCTGGGGCTGACACCATCAGGACCTGGTGACTTATTACCATTCAGTCTCTCCAGTTGCCTCTTCACTTGACTTGGATTGGATGGAGAGATGATGGATGTATGGATAATGCATGTATGGATGGAAGGTGGAAGAATGATGGATGGATGAATGATGATGATGGATTGATGGATAGGTGGAGGATTTGTTATACTATATAATAAAATGACAAAATAAAAAAAAAAAAACACTTACAAAGACAGAATTATTATTTTTTTCTTTCAGAAAGTTGATTTATTCCATCAGTTTATGTTAAGTAGTCCACAGGACCCTGACTGCAAAGCTTCACATAAATTTATGATGATGTAGAGAAAAAATAATGATGGAATTTAATAAACAAAAGAAAAAACTAGGTGGGTTTTCACATTTGACACAAGTCTCACTTCTAAAAGCTTCCAATGCATTTGTTCAGTGAACAATATAAAAGTGAATAAAGCAAAATTACTTTACAAAACAAACTTATCCTACGGCTTTAGAGTTATGATCGTAAACACACACACACACACACACACACACACATCCCACCCCATGTCTCATTGGTTTCCCCATGTTGTTGTCCCTTAAATTGCATGGAGCAATTTTTCTCCTGGGTGGGGGTTACATTTACAGCATGTCATCATTCTCTCCTCCTCCATACATGTCTGCCAGTTTCTTGAAGCGGGGGCCCCATTCTTTGAGGGGCTCATAGTCCTGGTCTCCATCTTTTGAAGAATACAGTGAAGAGAGGCTCCCTGCCTTCGATTCCCCTCCTTCTGAATCGAACACCAGCAGGGAGTCAAAGGGGGGAGCAGCTAGGTCGTTATCTGCCAACTTCCGGTTCTGAAGAATGGAAGCCAAAATTTAGGAAACCTGCTTTTATGCGGATCTTCTTAATTATAAGAAAAATAAACCAAACAGGACCCAACACAATGAAAAGCTTTTCCTCTTATACTCATTTCTTCTTATGTTGTTATTTTTAGGTAAGTGTTTCACTCACATGGTCAATAAAGCTGGTCATATCTTCTTGGTTGTTAGGGAGATGTCTGTAGCTGGGCTGACTGCGTTCCATCGGAGCCACGTCACTCCTGACTTTATCAGGTCGGTTGTCCAAACCGTGGTGGATAACACTCAGATCATAGTCCTGTTAGAGTAATGGAGTATGACTGATAGGTTATATATTGGTTCCAAAAAAAAGTTAAAAAACAATCCACTGGACTTGGTTTCCAAGTTCGAAGATGTTTCGAAGCTTTTTCAATTCAAAATGTCAGAAATAGCGTTGAGTTCAAGGCTTTATACAGTAGCCCAACAAAGCCTTGTATTTGCTTAGAAAACATGCAAATTGAAACAGAAGAACGGGTCCGTCCCTTTGGCGCACCCGTTCACCTGCGATGATAGTGGGATGGAATCAACACTATTGCTGCATTATAGGTTTTTGAAAGCTGAAATCTGAGTCCAGCCCCTCTGTTTAAGGTGGGGAGAACGCAGATTTAAGCTTTCAAAAACCTACAATGGATTCCAAAGGGATGGACCTGTTCGTTTCAAACTCAATGCCATTTCTGACATTTTGAATTGAAAAAGCGAAACATCTTCAAACTTGGAAACAAAGTCCTTTTTTCCCCCCTTTTTTTTTTTGGAATGACCAAAACTATCATGACCTGGATGACTGAGAATCTTCACTGCTATATATGGGGTAACCCACAATTATACATACAAAATAAAATGTTTTAAAACATACAAAGAAATGTTTCTTACAGAGCTATCATCTTATATCTCTGTTTACCTGATCATCCTCTCCGCCTCCTTCTTCATCATAGCAAACAATCTCATCTCTGAGGTCATCTTCTGGGGGTAGCAGCGGCACCTTCTCTTTTTTTTTATTCCATCTTGAAATAAGCACCACCGCCAACACTAACAAAAGTCGAGAAGGAATCTTTAGTTAAAAAGCTCCTCAAGACCTCTTTGTCTCTTTGTATCTGTTTATCTGATCCCAGTAGGCTTACTTAAGGGCTTATTTGTCCAAAGTCATTGCCAATGTATTCAATTCAGTTTATTTCTATAGCGCCAATTCACAACACGTGTCATCTCAAGGCACTTTACAGTTCAACCAGATCACACAGTTTGATTGATTCAGAGTTTTCTATCTAAGGAAAACCAGTTGATTGAGTGGAGAGACTACCAGACACTACCAGCACTGATGTCAAAGTCGTTAGAAAGTGTGGCTGAGTGACAGGTTTATAGAATGATTTAGCAACAATGAAAAGGCTAACTGCATGCAGCAAGGCTAATGCTTTATTCTGCTTTCCCTGCCTTCTTTTTCAAATGTCAGGATCTGACCCAGCATGGATAAAGACAAGTAGGACTGATTTAAAGAACTTCTCAGAACATATTAGAATGTTTAGTCCGTGAAGTAGACACCCTGTCTACTTTTAAGGCTAGGCTTAAAACTTTCCTTTTTGATAAAGCTCATAGTTAGAGTGGTTCAGGTTATCCTGAGCTATCTCTATAGTTATGCTGCTATAGGCTTAGACCGCTGGAGGACAAAGGGACCCCTTTTTCATCACTCTGATTCACTATATCGCTATTCTCCCACTCTGCAGAATCTGTTAGTTCAATCTCTAACGTTGTGCTCTATCTGTTTTTTCTCATAGTAGCTTCATCTGGTCTCTTCCTGTTTGGATGTGACTGCTCCCATCAACACCTTTGTTATAGAGGTTGGAGCTTGGCCTTTTTTTCTGTGTAGTCCGGTTTCTCTGACTGTGACTAACTGGATGTGCTCACTTTCATCCTGACATTTGAGCTGGCTGGGAGCTCGTCTGCCTGGCTGTGTGTTTCCTGGACTGGGCCGCCTGTGGAGCTGGTTGACAGTTTACTTTTGTATCTCTTCTATCTTTGCTTCTGTCAATTGACTGTTGTTTTTAGTTGTTGACATTCGTATAAATATACTCGTGTGATACCTTAGTATACATTTGATTGTTTTTTTTTTTATATACGTCTATTTTGAAGTTATAGCTCTCCCCTGGAGGAAACCCCACCAGCCACCACTGTTTTGTACCAGGCAGATGGGTTTAATCAGCACTTTCATTCTTTTTACNTACAAAATAAAATGTTTTAAAACATACAAAGAAATGTTTCTTACAGAGCTATCATCTTATATCTCTGTTTACCTGATCATCCTCTCCGCCTCCTTCTTCATCATAGCAAACAATCTCATCTCTGAGGTCATCTTCTGGGGGTAGCAGCGGCACCTTCTCTTTTTTTTTATTCCATCTTGAAATAAGCACCACCGCCAACACTAACAAAAGTCGAGAAGGAATCTTTAGTTAAAAAGCTCCTCAAGACCTCTTTGTCTCTTTGTATCTGTTTATCTGATCCCAGTAGGCTTACTTAAGGGCTTATTTGTCCAAAGTCATTGCCAATGTATTCAATTCAGTTTATTTCTATAGCGCCAATTCACAACACGTGTCATCTCAAGGCACTTTACAGTTCAACCAGATCACACAGTTTGATTGATTCAGAGTTTTCTATCTAAGGAAAACCAGTTGATTGAGTGGAGAGACTACCAGACACTACCAGCACTGATGTCAAAGTCGTTAGAAAGTGTGGCTGAGTGACAGGTTTATAGAATGATTTAGCAACAATGAAAAGGCTAACTGCATGCAGCAAGGCTAATGCTTTATTCTGCTTTCCCTGCCTTCTTTTTCAAATGTCAGGATCTGACCCAGCATGGATAAAGACAAGTAGGACTGATTTAAAGAACTTCTCAGAACATATTAGAATGTTTAGTCCGTGAAGTAGACACCCTGTCTACTTTTAAGGCTAGGCTTAAAACTTTCCTTTTTGATAAAGCTCATAGTTAGAGTGGTTCAGGTTATCCTGAGCTATCTCTATAGTTATGCTGCTATAGGCTTAGACCGCTGGAGGACAAAGGGACCCCTTTTTCATCACTCTGATTCACTATATCGCTATTCTCCCACTCTGCAGAATCTGTTAGTTCAATCTCTAACGTTGTGCTCTATCTGTTTTTTCTCATAGTAGCTTCATCTGGTCTCTTCCTGTTTGGATGTGACTGCTCCCATCAACACCTTTGTTATAGAGGTTGGAGCTTGGCCTTTTTTTCTGTGTAGTCCGGTTTCTCTGACTGTGACTAACTGGATGTGCTCACTTTCATCCTGACATTTGAGCTGGCTGGGAGCTCGTCTGCCTGGCTGTGTGTTTCCTGGACTGGGCCGCCTGTGGAGCTGGTTGACAGTTTACTTTTGTATCTCTTCTATCTTTGCTTCTGTCAATTGACTGTTGTTTTTAGTTGTTGACATTCGTATAAATATACTCGTGTGATACCTTAGTATACATTTGATTGTTTTTTTTTTTATATACGTCTATTTTGAAGTTATAGCTCTCCCCTGGAGGAAACCCCACCAGCCACCACTGTTTTGTACCAGGCAGATGGGTTTAATCAGCACTTTCATTCTTTTTACACAGGTGTCTATACTTAAGTAAATAATGTGAATACCTGACACCTCTGCTATAGAATCACAGTCATTATCATTTTTTCTTTTTTGATTTCTGTCTGATGGATTCACAAAGCCTTTGAAAAACATTCATAACTCTTCTTTGACTCTGAAATGTCAAAGGGCTTTTCAAATTATTTGATCTTCTTGATCAGTTTCTTTTGTTGTGTAGGGCTTTAGCTTTTTATTATTATCATCATTTAGACTCAATATCACCTCATCTTGTTGGTTACTTTCTGGTTGCATTTTCTTGTTTTGTGATTAAAGTAAAACTTTTCTCCCTTTACCAGGAAGTCAAACAATATCTCCAACTAACCGATAAACAACAGTAGGACAGCCCCAAGGATCCCCAGGGTGACGGGAAGACTGGAGCTACCAGTCCGGTTTTGCATGCAGGGCTCCTCTCCGGTGCAGTCACAAACCTTAACTGCAACTGTGCTGACCTGTGACAGACCCTGGTTGTCTTCAACACTCAAGACCACCTTGTAATCTCCTCTTGGAATCTTGGTTTTTAAAGTCAGGATGATGCCCATTTCTGCAATCAAACACAAAATAAATTAATTTCAAATGTCATTCTATTGATTTTTGCAAGTTATTGTCTTCACTTTAACCCCTTAGATGGGTCTTTAGGTCCTCAAAGGGACAACAGCGAGAGTCAGAGTGAGGTTTTAATGTAAGATATGTATTTTAACACTCATTACATGGCCGTTAACTCTTTCACCAGTAGGTAAAAAAATTGTAATATAATTTTTAAGCAAGTCATGTTTTAGAGAAGAATAGACGGGAAATCTTGTAAAAAGCAAATCTGATGTTATGTTTATTGATGGGTATCCCTATGTTGTGACTCATCAGTCAGCTCTAGGACAGCCATGAGCGAAACAAACTCCCAGCTATTGCTACAAGCTGTTATCCGTGTAACAGTTTTAAAGATAGACTTTTGTTTGTGTATTTAAAGTCTAGTAGTTATCCTGATATTATCCCAGTGGGTCAGCTGACCATCGGGAGAGATACATTAAGAACCCTCAGCAAACCCACAATGGATTAATGGTTTTAAGAGTAGGCTTTAAACAGCTTTTTAGATGAAGCTCATAGAGTGGCTCAGGCTATCCTGAGGTATCTCTACAGTTATGTTGCTATGGGCTTAGGCTGCTGGAGAACATAGGGACCACTTTTCCTCACTTCCCTAATTTTACCCCTATTCTGTTTATTCTTTAATATTTATTAATTTAACTCCTAACACACGATGCAATATACATTTAGTTGAGCCAGATCATATTCAAAATAGAAGCAATCTTAACGACGAAACAGCAGGGTTTAAAAGTTTACTGCTCACACTGTGTGGCCTGTCACTCTGATGCAATCTACCGGCTCCTACTGTCCGTCTAAAAACCATGTCGGACTCAGCGCTGAGAGATGGCGCTGGTCGGACTCATCAATCTGGAAGAGGAAGAAGAACTCCCTTTTTTGCACATGCGTAGTGCTCGAGGTTCTGGTAAATGGGCTGGTAGCTCTGCTTCAATAGCAGGATTTACCCACAAACCCCTTACGACGGCTGACTGAATTTCAAACATGTTTGATTTTCTCCCGACCTTATGAGTACTGATCAGGAGGTGGTTATGAGAGGCTGATCACCCCTCATTACCCCCTGTACACTACACGACACAGGACTAGACTTGAGCTCAAAAAATTCTCGCATGACTGGAGAATCGGCTTGAAAAGGGCAAAAAATCGTACGGTGTATATGCCTGGCTCTAGGTGTGCAGGGTTGTCATACTTTAATTAAAGATAAGTATATGCAATTGGTATACATTTACATTGGTATATGGCAATACATAAAATACCAAAATTCAATTGACTGTGGTAAAATAAGGCACAGTACGTCAAACTTTGAGGCAGATGGGCTACAGCAGCAG
>NW_015150839.1:250357-253525 GCF_000732505.1 Cyprinodon variegatus
GACGCTTTACAGTCCTCGCTGCACTGGAATGAAATACTGCTCACCTTAGTTTAGGTCTGTGTTTTCTGAGTGTGTTGTTGGGTTTTAAATGTTTAGAGAAAATCCCTCTGAGTTTCTCAGAAATTCCTGACATACGGAATCAGAATGTTCTTGTGTCTTTCTGTTTACTCCTCTGTGTTATTTTTCCTGCTAGTTTTGATTTACTGTGGAAACTCTCAGTTTGGACATGCTTCAAGTGATTTCCTAACATGTTTGTGTTCTTTTCCTGGCTTCTCTGCACTTGAGGGAATATTGCCAGGCTGGTAACTCAGATTTATGATAATAGAAAGTTTATGTTGCTGCGGGGGTGTGAGTAAAAATGCAGGTATTGATCTGCATGTGTAGGTTTCTGGGAAACCTTGGTATTAATTCAAATTTAATTAAATTTTATCCACTTTATCTATATAGCTCCAATTCACAACACATGTCATCTCAATGTACTGTACAGAAAAAAATTCAACCAGATCATCCAGTCAGATTGATTCATAGTTTTCCATTCAAGGAAAACCAGTTGATTGCATCGACTCATTGACTCGAAGCTGGAGGTTTCTTGTTGTGAGAAGGGTGTTTTTTCCTTTCCACTATCACGGCATAAAGGCTTAGTGTGAGGAATTGCTGCAGAGTTAACGTCATGATACAAATAGAGATGTTCCAATACCATTTTTTCTCCCGGTACTGATTCCAATGCTTGGGCTGTGAGTATTGGCCGATACCAGTACGTTACATTCAGTTAGGCAGTTGATATCATCACTTTGGAACATGCTCAAGTCTGTGGTTCTGAAACAATCCCTCTGTTTCTCAGTGGCCTCACTTTCACTGACCTTCTTCTGCACTATTGTCCTTCTCACCACTGGTAAGTAGTGGAGGAGCAGGTAGACAAGGTTATGAACCTCCGGGGAGCATATCTGTTCCTTCACGTAAACATGAGCTGCGTTTCACCATCTCTCATTCACAAACATCTCCAGCCCCCTTCCACTCTCTGCAGAAATCCTGTCTGCACGGATGAGTTTAAATCCATCCAGGGAAACCACTGGGACAAGTCCATCTAACCACGTCTCTGTGAAGCACATGATACTAGCATCTCTGTATCTCCCCTGGAAGCAAAGTAAAAGCTGCAATCTCCTCAGTCTTGTTGCACAAAGTCTTACGTTTCCCATGACAACCGACGGAAAATATCTTTCCCTCCCACCCCTGCAGCAAGTCTTCTCCTTATTTCTGCAGGGATGTCTGGTTTCTTAGCATGTTATGAATCAGGGCTGCTGCGCATAGCAGCTCGTAGTCCTATTAGCTTTTGTTTTCGCATTAAATCGGTAAATGGGCCGTATAGTGACTGTTAAAAGTAGAATGTTCTAGCCTCAAATTATCTAAAAAATTATTTTCTTTGAACAAAACTAACAGAAAAGAGAACTTTAATTGAAACTCTGAGCTCTGTGGGTGCTACATTGAAAATTGATGCTGCCGCAGTGCATGCTGGGACAGCTGTCAATCTCAAGAACAGACAAGTCTGCTCTGTTGCATGCTGGGTAAAGAGGGAGGGGTGAGAACAACATCGGGGGACTTTGTCCGTTCTGCTGTTCTTGTGACTTGGAACAATACTAGGGCTGAGGCTGATGACGTTCCACAAGTACACGAGAACACACAAGTACACATATTGAAAACGGCTAAAGTTTCTGCTCGGTAGATCAGAAGCGACTGGCGCGGTGTGTTGATGTCCTTACGTTGCGTTCAATGGTATCACGTAAATTAGTAGGTCAACCAGGCTCTGGTGTTCCCACAGGATGGCGATCAGCGCCGTGCCGAGTCGTTTGACCCGGGTAAACACGTATCAGTGAGCAGTTTCCACTGCTACTAAAAACCGGGTTTAAACAGATTTTTCCGAAAGTTGGAAAGGGGCAAAAAAAGGGTGAAATCCTACAGTCAGCTAGGTTTCCATGGAAAGACAAGTTTAATTTTACCGAATCGCCTCTATAAAGTGCCTTGATATGACACACTGTGAATTTATTCTATGAAAAAAATAATTGAATGAAGTTGTGGCGCAGTGATGGATGTCTTTGCAGATGTATTACATTACTTAGTGAAAGAGTTGTATTGAGCTGTATTTGATGGTTTATGTTTCCAGAAACATGTTTTAATCTTTTTAGTGTAAAAGGTATACATACTGGTGTCATTCATCCTGGCAGTCCAGTTAGCATTCGAAGGGCCCTGTAAGCTGACGCTGTATGGAGAAGTGAAGTCTGGTCCATCTTTATCCTTTACAGTCAGAATCTGAGGAACCGGTTCCTCGTTACACATCTTTGGAAACGAAAGGGTTTGGTTTAAGTTCTGCTTAAATCCATCAAAGCACAAATTGCATGCCGTTATAGGTGGACATTATATACATACCTTAAATTCCCGTTCTTCAATGACAGGTGGGTTGTCATTGACATCCTCTAGCTCGATAATCAAGGTACCAGTTCCTGTTGCTGGGATTTGATCTGTTGAGATCACATAAATGGATCAGGAAAACATTAGTAGTTCTACAAAACACCTAAAAATAAAATACTGAGAGAGAAAGACTGTAATTAAATCCCCAACTCCTATGATTCAAATTGTTTTATGGATAAATTACCCTAAACACTCCAATTAGTGATTTTAGACTACATCAGATAAAGCCAATGAAACCTAAACTCCACATTTTGTATCAGTTCAACTGACCTAATGAACAAGTGCCACCTAATCTATAATGTCCACTTTCTGATTTATTTGTTAAATGTATACGTACTACATAAACTTGATGTTTGTATGTGCAAAGTTGCTACACAAACCACTTCACCGTCACACTTACCATCATCATATGCAGTAATAATTGCTGTGTATCTGTTGTCTTTGACCCAGACAGATTCTCTGTCCATTTCGTCTTTCACTGAGATTTTTCCAGTATTTTCATCAATCCTCAGCCAATTAGCGGGGTCAGTGAATATTTTATACCTGCATATTTAACACAAACAATAACAACACAAAATGCATGCATGAATATGAGAGACAATGTGATAAATTAGATAAGATCTGCTGAGTTCCTCAGACAGGAGATGCTTGGCAAAATCTGCTTTAAGCTGGGCGTACACTGTGCGATATTTTCAATCGTTGCAC
>NW_015150839.1:254380-255557 GCF_000732505.1 Cyprinodon variegatus
CCCCGCTGAGTCCTCTGGGTTTTTGGCTCAATATGTGGGAAGGTTCCGTTTTTATTCCAGTAAGCCGTGCTCCGGGGAGGAGACCAGTTTAAAGTCCTGCTTCAAGTTCCGGTTCCTACGTCCTGTCTCGGCTACCCTCTTCCACTGAGCCTGCCTGTCTGCACCTGATCCTGTCTGCTCCTGTGCGTGACCACCTGGTCATGCTTCTGGTCCCTGTCAGACTCTGAGCCCTCCTGGGAGCCTGTGGATGCCTGCAAGTCTGATCCTGCCACCTGTTCCTGTTCCTGCCTGATCTGGATCCTGTCTCTGTCTGTTCCTGTCTGTTCTGGATCCCTCACCAGGATCGGCTTCCAGCATGACCTCTGGGACTGCAGCTCTTGGGGACATTCTTGGTCTGGACTGTTAAACCAGGTAAGTGACCAGCTCAGAAAATCTTCTGTCAGATGATCGTGGTCACTTACCTGTGTTTCTCCTGCAGAGTGTCTGTGATTGAGCGGTGCCCCCCTCCCCATCCTGCAGTGTCCGCAAGCCACGCTCCGCTTTTGTTTTGTTTATTTAATAAACGTTTTTAACTTTCCTACTGACTGTCTCTCCTTGAATACTGGGTCCCTCTGTCCTTGGTTCTTGACACCTTCTGTGTTTGCATCTGAGAGGAAGAAGAAGAATCCTTGTTCGCCCACTGAGTGATTTGTCCACAACCACCTTACGACAGCCGACTTAATTCCAAACATGTTTGATTTTCTCCCGACCTTATGATTCTTGATGGGGAGGTGGTCGTTAGAGGCTGACCGCCCTCGTTACCCCCTGTATACTACATAATACACAATCAGACTGAAAGACGGCCCGATCGAAAAATTCTGGTACGACTGGAACATTGGCCTGAAAAGGGCAAAAGAATCGTACAGTGTATGCCCGGCTTTACACATAAATTACTCCACACCTACTGTATGAGTCACCCAACAGTGGTCTATCAGGTACATTCCATTCCAATTGCCAAATAAGTTACATTCAATGATGTTAAAAGCATTGATAGTTATTACCCCAGTCGAAGCACAAATCCTAAGTATTGTTGTAGAAGTTAGAGGATCTACTTAAGTTTTTTTACCCCAGTAAAAGTACCATTTTAAAAACTACTTAAAGCAAAAAAAATTACTGTAATGAAGGAAAAAACTAGTCC
>NW_015150839.1:257130-258992 GCF_000732505.1 Cyprinodon variegatus
TTTTTCCTCTCCACTGTCACTACAAGCATGCTTAGTGTCAGGGATTGCCTTCGAGTCAATGAGTCGATGCAATCAACTAGTTTTATCAACTGGTGAATTGGCGCTATAGAAATAAACTGAACCGAATTGAAAAAATGTTAAGAATGTTAAGAACGAAAAAAATGCTGGCCCCCTCTTGGCCCCCTGGTACGTTTGGTCTACAACCGCCACTGATACTCGCTGTTAAGCTTTGCTTTGATCACCAGTTTAATTGAAATAGAATGGAACGGAAAGTATGTGCTCGAAACATTTAGTCACTCCTGAACCATCTTTACGAAGAGATATCACTCCGGCCGCATCACTGACGTTCGGTGTGAAAGCACCATAAGATAACTGCGCAGTAATTCAGAGATCTGCGGTTCACTCTGAAATAGAAAACAGTTTTCATTCCAAACAAATGTGATATAAAGTTTTCATACTTGACTTTCTGTTTGCGTGCTACGTCTGGATCAGTGGCTGTGAGCTGCACCACGGTGCTTTCCACAGGAAGGTCCTCCCTTTTGGACACATGGGTCTCTTTTGTTTCAAATATCGGAGGTTCATTGATGTCTCTCACAGTCACCTCCACTGTGGCAGTGGAAGTGGTCAATGCAGTAGCAAAAGGAACCTCATTCTGCACCGCAACCAGCAGGGTATGCTTACTGGTCTTCTCAAAGTCCAGACCCTGTTAATGGAAGAATGAAAGGTCAAACATTAATGGCCGACATCTATCCATATCACTGGAATCACGATCTAGAAATAAGTAAACTTTTCTTAAATTAAGTGTATTTACCCTTCATTTGAGTAGGTAAATTAGGTAGTTTATGTGTAAATTGTCTTGTTTCACTTGCAAAATGTATATTTTACTTCCTCAATCCAAGAACAAATGCACTTATTTTAAGAAAAAATGACTTTTTTTTCAAGTGTAGTATGAATAGTACACATTGTAATATAATCCCAGAACAAACAGATGATCATATACTGCTTCTCCTACCTTTGCAGTAGTAATGATTCCCTCTAGTTTGTTACTTCCTGTTTTCACACTGAAGAGATTTCCAGGATCTCCACCGACGATTGTGAACTTTGCATTCGAGTTAGGAGAATGTTCCTCATCCTTGTCTGTCACGGACATCCGAACAAGTTCAGCATCTACTTCATTCTCCCCTGCTGTTGCTTTGTACTGAGGAAATGCATTGGTGGTGTTAGGGTTTGTCATAGGATCAATTAAAATGCAGAAATCTAACTGGCCTTACATTGTTTAGTCTATAATGAGCTTATTATCATCACTTTTTACTGGAGCTTATATTTTAGGAGGGAGTATTGATGAGGCAAAAAAACAGGATGACAAGGCAGCGACTAAAATTTTCCCCTTTCTACTCAAAGAAGAATGAGCTGTACTTACAGACGGATTAGTAAAGATTGGCGCGTGATCGTTGCTGTCTGTGACCTTAATAATCACTCTTGTTTCTCCTAATAAACCTTCACCTTTCTGGTCTGCCACTTGCACTTTCAGTGTGTAACTATCGATTTCCTGTGGAGAGAAACAGAAATAATAAAAAGGTAGCAAAAATAAAATATCTGTCCCAATGTTATAGACCTGAGTACATTAAATAATTATAATCAAATAAAAATGATAATCAAATAATCTCTGGAGAGTCTTTCCAAGGCTATCATCAAATGCAGAGATAATACAACTGTGCCCGCCGACAGCGGGGGGGACAACTGGGCAAGATGTCCCAGGCCCAGGGTAGAACACTGGATAAAAAACTATCTAGATGTAAGTAAACATTTCTTAAATTAAGTGTATTTAGCTTTAATTTGAGTAGGTAAATGAGATAGTTTGC
>NW_015150839.1:261952-263543 GCF_000732505.1 Cyprinodon variegatus
AATAAACTTGTTAACTTTTCCCCTGAGTCCGTTGTGTTCTGCATCTTGGCCCTCTCAGTAAACCCATCATGACAATTCTCACTGCTTGAAATGAGAAGTATACTGTAGCCTAACCATGTTAGATCTGTTGCATGAATGGCAGAGAAAACTCAAATTCCCTTTCTACAGTCATCTAAACAGGGCAATCAAATTCCAGGTCCAGCATAGGTGACTTTAAAAAAAAAAAATCTTGGATAATCTTCTTTGGTGCCAATTAAGAATTTCTCAATGTTGGATTAAAAAGCAAAGTAACTTCAGTTACTGAGAATTGTACTGAGTAAAATATTACTGAAATTGCATTGGTAATGTTTAACATTACTGCATTACTGTAAAATAGCAATAAATTACTGTAGCCTAATTAGATTACTTTTTTACTGACTTACTCCCAACACTGATATTGTGTAGGCCACATGCAGTCAACAGTAGGTACATTTCTAAGAAAAAGTAAAACAGTCAACACTAGTATGAGCCAAAACTAGCCCACTACAAGTGGCAGAGAATGTCACCTGTGGTGCTGCATTATTACACATACTGACTATGAGATATAGGGTCCAATGTAGGCCACAGGCTAATTCAATTGTCTCACAAAAATCATAAAACATTTTTTAAAGGTGTGTATTAGCATTCTTTAGTGAGAATAGAAATAAGTGGTTGATCAATCGTGCTTCCGGGATGGATCGGGTAGTGACACCTGCCCCGGATTTAGGGGGAAGCAGTCTCAGCAGAGATGCCCTAAATTGCCTTTCCTACCTCTTTTATTTCATTTATTCTACATTTAAGATAAACATTAGATTCACAGTCTGAGGTGTAACGGAGATCTTAAGGCAGTAAGCTGTCTATTTGTGAGAAATAAATAGTAAATACCTGTAGGTGTTAATAAGCTACATAAACAGGGACCATAGTGTGGAGAGAATAATTGCATTTGTTGACCTCTGAGATAAATACATATAAAGCAACATAAGGCAACAATGTTTTAGTGGAAAAATCTTATATGAAGTGAAGGATAAATGCGGGAATGTGGTTTGAATGTTTTTTTTTTCTTTTAACAGCTGTCTCCAACTGACTCAGGCTATCTTATATCAAACAGTGTGATCAAAATTGCTCATTATTACCTTTTAAAGTGCCCCTTACAGTAGCAGCCATTCAAAAATGTCCATTCCCAGTCAAACGCCAGCCGAATCGCAGCCCTACAACTCCCAGCAAATTCCTCACCAGCTTCCAGCCACTAGCCTTCTCCTGGGCGTGCATATATTTACTCTGACTCCCCCCTTTCGCTGCATTACAGAGTCTGACCAGTATGATCTCTTTAGATCATAATATCCACAAATCATAACAGAAAGAATATTTTAGTAAAAGATTGATGTTTACAAAGGAATTGCAGGGAAACAGCCAAGGACCATCTAGGAAAGTGGGGAAATTTTGAATGGCTACTGCTGTAGATAGATGCTGTACCTCTAACTGTCCTTAAAGGAATAGTACACCCAAAACATGATTAGCCTTCATTTTCTACTCACCCCCATGCTGAACAACACTCTGGAGTACTTTTTTGATA
>NW_015150839.1:264152-277221 GCF_000732505.1 Cyprinodon variegatus
CATGTTTTGGGTGTACTATTCCTTTAATGCGAATGGTGCTTAAATAAATTTGCTTGACAGACCTTTCACAGGCCATCTTACACAATTCTACACAATTCTTTTGTAAAAGCAATAAAAGGAAGTTAGAGAACAGAACATTCAGGTGAGTTTTATGTAAATCCATTGACTTTACCTCTTGTTGAAGACTCAGGAACTTCTGCATTGTAGACTGTTTTTTTAAAAACGGGATTGTTGTCGTTCTGGTCAATGACCACGATTGTAACATCAATTGGATCCTCTGCTTTTGCCGAACCATCTAACTCGGCAAGTGCTTTCAACTGTCCAAAAAAGGCAGATGTTTATCACTGATCAACAAGAGAAGAGCAACTCGTAATTTAATCAAATCTATGATTGATAAATAAACAATGGTAAAATTTCCCCAGCCTGGGAATGTGGAACACAATGTTAAATCCTTAAACACTCATTCATAAAGAAGAATTGTTAGAAGTCTAACATTCATTGGTTCAAGTTTTCATTAATGACTGCAAATATGTTTTAGCTGTGTGTTTTTTTTAACGAAGGTAAACAAACTTGACAAGATTTCCTGCAGGGGGCAGCAAAGCTCCGACTGAGATTAACCCTAAGTCTCTTTTAGTCAGAGATGCTGGTTTTAAGTCTTCCAGGCAATAGACATTCAAAAAAAGGTTAAAAAAAAACAAATTTGTTTCTAAATTTGGAGACATTTTGCTTCCAATCCAGGAAGCTTTTTCAATTCAAAATGTTCGAAGTAGCGTTGAGTTCGAGGCTTTATACAGTAGCCCAACAAAGACTTGTTTTTGCTTAGAAAACCTGCAAACTGAACCCCATTCCTCCGTTTTAAGTTGCATGCTGTCTAAGCAAAAACAAGTCTCAGTCCATCTCAGTCCAGAGTGCAAAATTTTCCACTTGACGAGCTCAGCATAGAGCATTTTAAAAGATGGAAAAGATTTTTATCTTCAATGCAAAATGTTTACATGTTTTTTTTTCATGATTGTGATATAATTATAGAGAGCTGTTCTGTCAGTTAAAGGCATGTTTTACAGTCTCTATACTCCAGTTAGCGTTTAATCGTTGACAATTATTTAAATATTTGGTTAACTGCGATAATTCGCGATTAATCCGATTAATTGGCTCAGCCCTAATTTAGAGTGTCAGACTCAATTGATGAGAGATTTTATGGAGTTCCGTACTTATTGAACATGCGAAACGGTCTCTTCATGTTATTCCTAAATAAACATTCAAATAAAGAAAATAACTGAGGAGTAAAATAAGTTCATTGAATTGAAAAGTTGATTTATTTATCAATATAAGTTTGATTAAAATAAATGCAAATAATTGTGATTTAGCTAATAACACACCCTGTGATGAACTCTAAATAATCCCACTCCGCCACTTTTCACACATTCATTGAGAAAATACTTCAACAAATACGTTCAGTAGCCTGAAAATTTTCTAAACCAATTAAAAATGATATAAATAATCAAACCAATTAAAACCCAGTTTATAATAAATCAGCCAAATAGAGGTAAAAATATATTTATTTAACATAGTTGAGATGAAAAATGTATTACATTTTTTAGACCCAAAACCTACAAGAACATAGAAGGACCGCAATAACTCAAGCATGTAGAGATAAAGGCTTGGATGAATATTGTTGTTTATCTAAAAATGTATGTGCAAGAGCCAGGTCAGATAGAGTTCAGTCTTCATCACATCTAAAACAAGAATTACGGCTATTAGCTGGCAAAAATGACTCTCTGTGGCTTATGGTAAACAAAGTCTCAAAAACTGAAGCAGGATTTAACGAAAATTTCTTGTTTTAGTTCTCAGATGCTACAAACAAATCATTTTGGTAGAAAGTAGAACAAACTAACAGCGATAGAGCTTACCGTGTAACTGCTTTGTTTCTCTCTGTCCAGAGGTTGTGTAACGTAAAGATGACCTGTTTCCTCATCCATCGTGAAGAGTTTAACGGGATCCTGGTCAGCCCCTGGACCGGTGATTTTGTAGCGGATCCGTTTGTTTTCATGGTCATCAGACTTTACCTGAACAAAACAGACCAAGGCTTGGTCATCTACTAAAAAAGTAAGTTTTCCTAAGTGTTTAACCTGTTCAACCTGCAAAATCACCAAAAACAAATTCTGAACTACGTAAAAAAAAAAAACATCAATTAAACATTCTCTTGTTCTTTTACCATTGTGTGTTGCAAGGATTTATAAGGCAGGACTATAAAACCGTTGCAATGATTGACAGATGAGTCTTGATGGCTCTATGATGCTGCCTTCATACCAAAAGTGTTTTCGGTTTTAAAAAACTTGTAAACGCAGAAATCTGGTGCTCTGCACTGCAAACAATTAATTCTAAATAAGTCCTTTTCTCTTAAAATAAGTCATTTTTTTTCTTACAATAACTGCATTTGGTCTTGAATTGAGGAAGTAAGTGAGTTACTTTGCCAATGAAACAAGACAACCCCCTGTTGAAGACCTCCACTCTAAAAATTGTGGAGGACTGTTGGGTTTTACTTATTTAAAGTCAGACGCTCTTTGGAAGTTTAACTTTGATTTCTGCTTCCCATTTGGACTTTTTATATATAGTGAGTTATTTCCATTTCGTGTTTATGGGCTTTTAAACAGCTTAGAGACTATTCTTGTTGGTATTTTCGTGTATGCATCCAAAAATCAATCAATATATTTATTTCCTTCTGAAAACTATTCTTTCTCAATATCATTAGTAGGCTATAGAAGTATATTAGCTGTAGGCATCTGAAAAAAATCTGTTATTCAGATCGAATTCTCTTCTGGGTTCACCAAATGTTTTGCCCTCTACGAGAGTGCAGATAGCTGTTATCCCCATTCTCCTCCATTCTATAAATGTGCTATAAATTGGTTTGAATCTCGATGACTGGCAGGGCCACATTAAAAGGTTACTATCCCCTTCTGATTTGTATTTCTTAAGGACCTTAATGCCATATTTTGAGAATTTCCTCTAAAATACTTTTTTTTCCTCTTTGCTATACTTTTATTTCTCCTTTATTATTCACTAAGCCTGGCTATTGACTGTATTTGGGATATGTTTATATCTATTTGTTTCCATATGACTTCGTATTTAAATGAACACCAACTGTCTACGTACCTTAGTTGTGCCACATAATAATATTCTTTCAAGGAAAAGTTCAGTCGTATTCAGAATACAAACCACTGTAAGTACTTTAAATATGAAATTATTCCATCCTGTTCAATAAATGATAAGTGTTTTGAATTAAGAGTAATTTTCATATGAATGTGCTTTACTGGAGGCATCCATGTTTGTCAAAGAACACTACTGCCACCTACTGGTTTGTGACGTCACGGTGCGGTATCGGCTCTTGATCAAGTCCCAGTGCTGTATCTGGTGTTTGTCACAACGCGCTATTATCCAAGTCATCTTGAAAACATTCTTCTTCCAAATGTTGGCTACATATTACGTGTTTTTTCTCTGGCCAGAAGGTCGATGGCAAATCCTCCCTCTTCAAGTTGGCGATCCAACGACCAACCCGTCCGTGGAGGATCAGGAATCGTAAAGGTGAAAGAACTCTTTCTTTCCCCACTTTTACCCGATGTATTCCAACATCCAGCTGCCATGCACGTGGGCATTGTCAGTTTCACTATAGCTCTGGTGAATTTCAATGGTGAAGTCCTCTGGAAATCTTCAATAATTGTTGTTGATAGCAGATGTGTCTAGTAGTTCCCATTGATTTTGCTTGTAAAGCGGGGAGAATGGCGCTAGGCTTACCGCACCGTGACGTCACTAACAGAAGATGGCAGGAGGGAGGGGTTACTATATTTGGGTAAAAAGGGCAGCTTACGCGAAATATGTTGTTTTTATTTTTTTACTGATTAAAGCTCAATTCGTTAAATCACCTAGATTTAGGTATAAATAATGATCCATTAATGATTCATTGCTGTCTGGACTTTTTCTTTAAGGCTAGGGAGGACTAAGCCATCATTTCTTCTATCCAATTGGATAGAAGAAATGAATAGATGTGCAGGTATTTTACAGGTATTTTACCTGCACAGACAAATCTAGATACTTCTTTGTTCCATGTTTTAATCTGAGCCTCTGCAATATTTAACGGTAATGATAAAAACAGATATAGCAGCCTAGATAGAGCCAAAATCCACTACTAATTTTTGACCATTTCAAGAGATCTCTTTTTATCTTACTGTTAATTGTGGAATAATTAGTTTCCTGAATTTTGCACAGGTCTTGGATAAGTGTAACTCCCAAGTATTTAAGTAATTAATTTTATTATTTAAATGTGTATCTTTCCTTACTCGGTATGTAGTTTAGTGGTTTACCTGACTAATTTTTAAGGGAAATGGTCCACGCTGATTCTCAGTAACACTAATTGGAGGGAGGATCCATGCTCTCTTCCGCCTCTTCATTCCTTTGGGAGCCTTAGGAAAATGCAGGATGGGTACCTCCTCATCAGCGATGCCCTGAAAGAAAAACATTTTTATATAATTCCAACAACCACCATTTCATGTTCAAGTTCTGAGTACAGTAAAGAAAGTTTAGGTGCTGAACTTTGAACAGGAACTAATCAAATCTTAACCTGAAAGAAAATAAAGCATCTCTAAACTTTAAAACTGAGTGTTATTAGATGAATCTGTTACAGTGAGATGCTCTGGCTCTTTTTCCCTGTGGTGAATTTGTTGGTACAACACAATGACCGGAACAGTCATTTTCTGATCATACATGTTCAAGTACTAAAGGAGGAAGCGTCGGTAGCCCTCGTGGAGAACGACTTCTCTCTTCAGCTGGACGAAGACAACAACCACAGTCTGGTCATTGATCTCTGCAGTTCATGGGATGTTTGATGAAGAATATCGTTCAATCAGCCTGAGTTTGAAACCTTCCTGACAGAAATAACTAATACCTATTAAAACATTTTATTATAGTTTCCTATTCTAACAAACCTATTAGCCCCTCACTAAGGCAATCTTTCAGTATTGGTCGTGCTGCCTCACCGCTTGGGTTGCGTTATGATCAAATGCATTTTGTGTCAAGGTTGGTGGATGTTGCTGGGGACCCAACTGCAGTCTAGAAGAGGAAGGGATGATTGCTTTCCAAATTTAGAGAAGAGGTACAAATACAGAATCCATAATCCAAAACTCTTCGACAAGAAACTTAAGAGCCAAAAAACTAGAAGAAACTAGGGAGGAATAAATCTAAAGAATGACTAGGATCCAGCAATGAGTTAATGCACAGGAGGTGTATATATGGGAGACGGAAACAATGGGAGGACTATTAGCTAATAGGGAGCAGGTGTTGACAGAAGTAACTAGAAGGAGCTAAGGGGGAAGGAAAGGACACTAGGGGGCAGCAAAGACTAGCCATGGAGAAACAACAGGATTCAAAAGTAACTAAGAAATAACTTAAATAAGGCTAAAGGTGAATAAATGTGATGACTACAAAAAAAGTGATGAAAATTTCAAAGCCCCATGAACCAATGAACCAGTTTGAGACAATTGGGGAAAATGCTGAAAACATTTGAAACAGGTTAGAATGGCAGCATTTGCTGGATAGCTGTAAGAACTACAATTGAATGGGTATCCTAATGTACGCATTTTTTCAC
The DNA here is from genome assembly GCF_000732505.1 of Cyprinodon variegatus. Classification (NCBI taxonomy): domain Eukaryota; kingdom Metazoa; phylum Chordata; class Actinopteri; order Cyprinodontiformes; family Cyprinodontidae; genus Cyprinodon; species Cyprinodon variegatus. Next base: position 269,788 of record NW_015150839.1, read on the forward strand.
GGCTGAACTTGTTTCTTCCATAATAATAACATTGATAATGATTATATAAATAGATAATAAAAAAATATCTGACCTGTGAAATTGCAATATGATAAACAGCTGCTCTGACTCATACCAGCTATGTGACAGAGTTGTCCTGTTATTATGGTCCTAAATTCTAATCCATCCTGGCTTCCAGACTTTAATACATTCGTTAGGCAGACAGGTTAACATGCATTTCTCTCAACTGACAGATTTTAAGTCTGAAAACCTCTATTTCATATCCATTTCTGTTTTTGGTCATTTATGTTAATTAGGTCACTTCTCGGCCTGTTCGGCATTCCATCTGACCTCGCTGCACTTTTAACTATATAAACACATCAATAAATTATCCTTTAAATAGTATCAATAGTTTAAATGATTGAAACCAACTCTGCTGACCAGTAGTTCCCACAGGTTTTCCACGTTCCTTCTGTGATTTTGGCAGATTAGGATGATCGCATTAAAGAAGAAGCATCAATAGTTTATTACGGTAGATGTGCTGTGTGAATAAATATTTGTTATAAATTAACCAATGGATAACTGTGGTGGGTAGAGATGTGTGTGCCTCTGTCTATTTTAGATCTATCTGCATAAAGCAAACTATTCTGAATCAATTCTAAATTAGACTTAAAAAACATTTCTTTCCCTGTGTTTAAATAAGCCGAGAATGGGGAAAAAAACATGGTTTGAGCTCAAATGCGGCTGCATTATAGTAAATAAATAGCATTGAAACGCCCAGATGATTCAAATTTACTGTGAAGCTTGATACAAAATTTGACATAACGAAACCTCGCTTTTAGCAGTCATGTGACCGGGGTGCACTGGAAACATTTCTCAGCGACACTTCTGCTTCAAAAAGGTCAAAGCTCTGTCGAGCAGACTAATTCGAGCCTAACATCACTACTACAAAATAAGGAATAAGAGACCGGAGACAACTTCAGCAATGGAAAACCTAACCTAAAGATAATACAAAGAATAACTATAACTAAAACTAGACCAAGGAATAAACAATACTAAAAATTGTGAAGAGATAACCTGGAAGAGGAAAACTAGGAATACAAAATATTATCATTATTTTTGAAAAAAACACAAAACAAAAAAAATAGAGAACCCCAAAGAATTAAAACTTAAACAGAAACAAAAGATCCAAAAGGTAAAATCATAACTTTTATAGCATCAGGGGCATCTGGTTTCCAGTACAAGCCTTAGGTGGACGTACATCAAGGAGCATAGAGAGGTCATGTTTCAGCTGTCTGCCTCGGCACACTTTGAAGTTTGAGCCTATCCCTGGAGGGTATTCACAGTACTAACGCACACCTGTATACGGAGGTCTGCTGCTCAGAAAAAATTAGAGTACTTAAATATAGGATCATAATCCGAATGAACTGACTGCAATGAGGATGTTTTAAGGTTTAATTTCTTGATTAAAACCATATTAAAACTACCTTTTCCCCCCAAATCACTGCAAATAAAGCAAAGGCATTCTCTCTGTGTCATCTGCCATCCCACTCAGATAGCAAAACGCATGAAATAAGCCTGCATACACTTTCCTCTACTGACTTTATTATACACAAATGTCCAAGGTAAGGGTAAGGACAGGTTTTTTTTTTTTTTTTTAATTTTTGAATTGGTATCTTTATTTCGAACATGCAAGAGAGAGAAAAAAAAAACAAAGTTTAAAAACATTGGAGAGAGAAACAACAAACAAGGTACCTTTCTTTCCTTAGTTAATATACCTCTATTACATGTGCGAAAAGGAGTTGGAAGAAGTAAAACTTATGTACTTATGGCGCCGTCATCCAATCAGCAATGTCTCATGTTTCCCACTGGTACCTACCTTTTCCGGTAGGTTAATGTAATTGTGTTTTCCTTAATGTAGTTGCACTTTGCTTTATGTAGTTTTGCTTTTCTTAATGTAGTTGCGCTTTTAGATTTGTAGTTGCAGTTTGCACTTCAGGGCCACCGTAAGGAAGACACCCCGTGTATACACAGAGTGTATACAAAGCAACATTTCGACAATAAATGTTTTCCAAGACTAAATCTATGTAATAAACATTGTTACTTTTGACACCTCTGGGTTTTTTACTTACTGTTAATGTTCCATCTGACCGGACCACAAAGTGCTTATCATCAGACCAGAAAGGTGATCTTGTGCTGTTTTTGCTGTCAGTAAAGGCAACTGAAAAAAATAATAAAAAAGATGTTAAACGGGTATAATTATTAACTGCAAAATTACATAGTTATATTTTTAATTAAGATTTCATATTTCGGAGGTTGATCTTCTGACAACATGTCTTTAATGTATTTTGGAGTTCAGCCATTCAGTAATTTCTAGACTCAAAGAAGTATTTAAGTCTATTCTCTGAGATCCAGAAAAATTACTTTTAATGTAGAGCTATTGCAATAATCAGTTCTACTAAAGATAAACAAATATATTCATTTGTCAAGGTCCTGCTAAAACGTCAGTCCTTTAATCCTGAAGATGTTCTTTAAGGACTTCATTTACACACATTGCTAGCATGGTTCCTCGCCTCCTAGAGGCGATCTACGGTACTACTGCTCTCTAGGGGTAAACAAGCAAATCAACATGGTAGCGCTTGTAACATTCAGGAAGTTTGAGGAGAGTCATGCAAAGAGGGCAGCCTTTGGTGAATTTACTTAACAGAGTCGGCTTTTGGGAAGTGTATACAACAAACAATAGTCTAATCAGGGCTTAAAGACGCTGGAAACGACAGGGGTTCAGGTTCATCCCACTGCTACGCAGAATCATCATTGGAAAAAAACAATAAGTGCAGCCTGCTGGTTAAGATTTTCAGACCTCCAGGTCATAGTCATTCCAAAAAAGTTAAAAAAACAATCCACTGGACGTTGTTTCCAAGTTTGAAGACGTTTCATCCAGGAAGCTTTTTCAATTCAGTTCAAGGTTCTATACAGTAGCCCAACAAAGACTTGCTTTGGCTTAGAAAACATGCAAATTTAAACAGACGGGATATTATTATTGTTGTCTGGGCAACCGCGGCAACGTTCAGCCAATCATGTAGTTACTGGCATGAAGCAGGACCGGAGCAGATGTGGTATCTACAGAGGCAAAATATGTTTGTTTTAATATCCCGGTGCCTGCAGTTTGTACCAAAGACCTGAAAAATGCTAAAATCTACTTCCAGCTGCCACCAACAGTAGGGGAAAACCCCCAAGAGGCGACCGGGCCTGAAGCAGCTGCTGCTGGGGATTCCCAGTGACAGTGGTAATCTGAATGAGCTGCCTGCACAGACAATGTTTTCAGGACTTTCTCACTTAAAAATATACTAAAACTACTTTTTACCCACTGATCACAGCAAATCTAGCAAAGCCGCTCTCTGGCATTGAACACAGGAGCAGCAGAAGCAGCAGACGCATCTGGACACACTTTACTGGACGTCTGACCTTAATGTGGACAAACATCAGAAATGAAGCAGCAGAAGCTTTTCTGATGCTGAAATTGCATTTGGTGTGAACGGAGAATAATGTTTATCTGGGGATCTGCGGCTGAATTANTAAAGATAAACAAATATATTCATTTGTCAAGGTCCTGCTAAAACGTCAGTCCTTTAATCCTGAAGATGTTCTTTAAGGACTTCATTTACACACATCGCTAGCATGGTTCGTCACCTCCTAGAGGCGATCTACGGTACTACTGCTCTCTAGGGGTAAACAAGCAAATCAACATGGCAGCGCAGGTAACATTCAGGAAGTTTGAGGAGAGTCATGCAAAGAGGGCAGCCTTTGGTGAATTTACTTAACAGAGTCGGCTTTTGGGAAGTGCATACAACAAACGATAGTCTAATCAGGGCTTAAAGACGCTGGAAACGACAGGGGTTCAGGTTTATCCCACTGCTACGCAGAATCATCATTGGAAAAAAACAATAAGTGTAGCCTGCTGGTTAAGATTCTCAGACTTCCAGGTCATAGTCATTCCAAAAAAGTTAAAAAAGAATCCACTGGACGTTGTTTCCAAGTTTGAAGACATTTCGCTTCCCATCCAGGAAGCTTTTTCAATTCAAAATGTCAGAAATAGGGTTGAGTTCAAGGCTTTATACAGTAGCCCAACAAAGACTTGCTTTGGCTTAGAAACATGCAAATTAAAACAGACGAATGGGTCCACCCCTTTGGAATGGGCTTCTTTTTTAGCCTGCTATTTCTCATACCTGTCTGAAAGGGGGTCGTTAAAGGGAATAGTTGGCCTGGCTGAATAGGTGAGGTATTCTGCTGCTCTGTGAAGGGGTGGGGGTTGCGATAAGTAAGTATATAAGTGCAGCCCTATCTCTTTCAGTAACTTAACATTCATATCTGGACTCAACTTCTCTAAAAGACTTTAACTCATATATCGTAATGCTTTGACTACAAACTAGTAAATTTTTGACTGTTTTGGGAAAATTCAATTTCCTTTTATTCCCCTTATATTTATTAATTTATGAGTACTGATTTTGCATACTTACTTTAAGTGTTCACTAAACCCTTTTCACCTGAAAGGCCACACAGTGCCTGAGTGAGAGCACATAGGGTTTTAATATTTGTTTGGGACGGAAAAAAAATTGTTTCCATAAAAAGCCAGACTCTTTCTCAAGGTTTATTTACAACATTTTACTGTTTTCCTCAACTGTCTGTTTTGATTAACTGTATGAGCAGACCTTCACAGTCTTATCTGCAATTCAATTCAGTTTATTTATACGGCTCCAATTCACAACACACAACATCTCAGTTCACCAGATCATCAAGTCAAATTGATTCCAAGGAAAACCAGTTGATTGCATTGAATCATTGACTCAAAGTCAATCCCTCACACTGAGCATGCTTGTAGCGACAGTGGAGAGGAAAAACTCCCTTTTGACATTAAGAAACCTCCAGCAGAACCAGGCTCACTGTGAGCGGCCATCTGCTGAGGCTGACTGGGGTTCGAGGAGACAGAAGCAGAGCTACAGGCTTTAAGTTAGGAGAGAAACGGTCTTGTCAGAGTATCGAGTTGTTTGGTATAATCTGTCTTGTCTCTCCTCTTTGCAGAAATAAATTAAAGTGCAGACAGAAGGAATAAGCATCAATCTCTTTAATATAATTGGATTTTATTATGAATTTATTTTGGTAGTTAAAAAAACATATGTCTTAGTATGGCCCTAATGCTCCCCCTTACGCTTGCAGCTAAATACAAAAAAGGACAACTAAAGACATTATCAAAAAAGATATTATGGTTTTTATTGATCAGGAGTAAAAGAACAGATTGGCGTCATATATAATGTTGGCATTTGTCATAATTTAGTCTTTTTTGGTTGACCTCTTGTATGACTTGAACCCATGTATTTTTTGTAAATTAGTTTTTTTTTTGACTCCCTGTGACATGCTATGACCACTCCTCTGAAACAGTTTATTAACGCCTAAGTTAACTTAAAATGTCAAAACCTGCTGGTATAGCCACCAGATCTGCTTGGGCCCTACCCTTTCTTATGACATCATCATATGGCTACTCCACTCGCACAAACTGTATTGCACCCATTTCTTAACGGTCAAACACATTATTACCTATATTTGCTATTATTTTACATTTCACCAGCGATCTAAAGTAGCCGAAAGTAGAAAACAATCATTCTCCAAGGTGGCAAAAAAGTCTCAGCTTATTTTTATTCTTTTTATTAAGATCTGAGGGCAGAGGAGGACAAATGGGACACCTTAAGAAATGACTTTCATAGAGATTTTAGACAAATAAAACAGTTATTCTACTTGTAGAAAACGAAAGGTTGTTGTTGACATGAATTTAAAAGTAATGCAGCTTAATATGGCTAACTGACCGAGCTAAAAGAGGCTAACCTGTTAGCTACTGAGCACAGCTGGCCTTTATACCACGGTCTAACAGTTAATTAGTTCACCAGAAACAGTTTTTTTCTGTTTTGTCACCAATCAGATAAAACTTCATCGGTCATTAGACACGCTAATGCTACATGCTCTTGACTCGGCACACTGATGCTGTGGGATGTTATTATCGTTGTCTGGGCAACCACATACTTTAGCTTGCCATTAAACCTTATTCTTAGTTTAAATACATGTGTTCTATTTGTAAGTGCACATATTTACTTCACTTCACTTGTATCCACTCAAACATTTTCGCTTTATTATCCCGGTGCCAGCAGTTTGTACCATAATCCTGAAAAACACTAAAATCTACTTCCAGCCGCCACCAACATTAGGGGAAAACCCCCAAGAGGCGACCGGGTCTGAGGCAGCTGCTACTGGGGATTCCCAGTGACAGTGGTAATCTGGATGAACTGTCTGCAGAGACCATGTTTTCAGGAGGACTTTCTCACCTTAAAATAGATTCAAACTACTTTTTACCCACTGATCACAGCAAATCTAGCAAAGCCGCTCTCTGCCATTGAACACAGGAGCAGCAGAAGTATCAGACGCATCTGGACACACTTTACTGGACGTCTGACCTTAATGTGGACAAACATCAGAAATGAAGCAGCAGAAGCTTTTCTGATGCTGAAATTGCATTTGGTGTGAACGGAGAATAATGTTTATCTGGGGATCTGCGGCTGAATTACATTGTGTATTTGAGCAATTTCAAGCAAAAAATGTTTTTCAACAATTTTCATTTTTAGGCAAGATTTAATAAAATATTAAACGGCCTTAGAACTGAGTATTAAATGTAAAAAGTAAAATTTATTTCATCTTTTAGATGTTAAAATGTTGTAGTTTTAGTGGGAATGTGGATCATTCTGGCTGATTTGAAAAGGATCGTGTTTCTCGTTTCATCGTCATATGAAGTATGTGGCGCTGATCTTGCTCTCTGATCATGTGGTCTTGACTACCACATCATTGTCGAACCTGCCATAATTTTCATTTTATTCAAGCCACATCCATCACAGCATCCAATGAAGATGTTTGGAAAAGCACCAGGATAGAGTTTAAAGTCAAGCTTTCAGTTTCCAAGTTGTAGAACTGGTTAGTCTGGTATGAAGAAGAACAGGAAGAGGAAACTAAAGCTATGATGATGATCAAAGACATCTGAGAATGGATTGTAGAAAAATGTGCTGGAACGGAAATGATCAAAGAGTGTGAAGTAAACTAACCACCATCAGCTGTTGATTACATCAACAAAAGCACTATGAGCAGAGAGGCATATGACTCAGATGTAACTCTTTGAAGAAATAACAGCTTGGTGTTTATCAGGAAACATGTGAATAGATTATGTGTGAGTTTTCTGATGCGTTGGGTTACCAGGTTTGCCAATAAACGTTCACAGGTTTTCCGAAGAAACACCTCAGGAACTGGTTTGGGAACATGATTTACTCTGATGATGGTGACATCTAAAGGAAAATTCTGCTCACATTCAGAATACTAACTTCTGAAAGTACTTTAAATATAAAATTATTACATACTGTTCAA
>NW_015150839.1:279612-283604 GCF_000732505.1 Cyprinodon variegatus
AGACAGTTCTAGAGGTCTTACCTGAAGTATGATGATGACGCTGCAAAGTGTGAACCTAATAGTGCCCATTTGTGGAAAACAAACTCAGAAAAGGAGTCACTGTTCTTCCCTGAGCTCAAACCTCTGAGCCTTCCTCCCTGATGTCTCCTAGATAAATTTCAGTGCCGTTGTGAGTAGAGCAGAGCGGCTTCCCGTGGGTAGTGTCAGTGTATATCAGATTACTGTAGAACTTGTTCTGGGTTCCTTGTAAGATCATAAAAACAGAGCCAACTTGAAAAGGCAGATACCAGTGTCTTGTTTCGGTTTTGTTCTTTAAAAGGTTGAAGTAATAATTCATTCTTAATAAAAGAACTATGATACCCCCCCCACGCAAACACACCTTACAAACTTATAGAAAAAGGCTTTCTGTAAAGCTTTTTTTTCTTACTTCAAAACATCCATGGTTCTGTATTTAATCTAAAATATGGTCATAATGATGAGACATATAGCAGCTCGTGGAATGACTCAAATTCTCTCTAACACACACATCTAAGTACCTGGTCAAACAGGAAGAGCAGCATTACAGAGTCATCAAACAGATGTTTTTGCACAGGTGAACCAAACCAAATAGAGGATTAAACATTTGCATTCATACCACGAAAGCCTCCTAAAATTTAAATATATAAATTAAGACATTCTGAAAATAAGTTTTTGCATGAAGCAGTCTACATTTTTTTTGTCGAGTTGCACATGTATCATCTTCTGAAGTAGCAATAGCCAGTTTTTTAGGGGAGTAAATGCTGCTTTTTCAAAGTATCATTACAACATCTGCTGCCTGACCAAAGCACAGTAAAAAACAGAGGGATTAATTCCTAAAAACATTAGAGGGAAGACAACAAAGACTAGTTCCAAAGCTAACGTTGTGGACATGTACTCAACCACTCGGATGGCACAAAGACCCAGTCCCTGGTATACTTCAGATGGGTCAGAGAGCACTTTCTGGCCGAGGCAGCAAAAGAAGGCATAGTTTCTATAATTTCCCTTCTATGGAGCTCTAATCACCTGGAGGGGAGGCAAGAATCCTACAAAATCCCAGCAAAAAGGAAAGAGCTTCACTCAGGATCAGGATTAACCAAAAACACCTCACGGCAGAAATATGACCATGTCAGGAGGCATGGAGCATGGGCGGATTCAGGAAAGTTGGGGCCCTAACCAAAGACTGGAAGGGGGCCCTCTGAATTGAGAAGACAACACATAAACAGACCCATTCTACAGATACAGAAATGTTAATAGAATAGACATCCATTATCTGTTCTAGGTTGTGTCCCTCTCTTCTTGTCCCTTTTCTTGTTGTTTTCCTCTCTATGTTTTGTACTCAACTGACTTTTCATGCTGTCTCTAAAGGAATGAAAGATTTTTTCCAAGCACTAAGCTCACTTAGCTGATTGCTCCTTCCTGTGTTTCCAAAAAGGCCAAAGTAAATAACCCAGTCCTTCTTTTCACTGTAGACAAGCCATGATCTGCTTCTCTGTTCTCCATTTTTCATTTGGATGAAATAATAGCTGCATGAATCATGACAGCAGACAAGATAGAGGAGAGCAGGAGGCGGGGTTACCAATCTACTGGCTCTGGAGAGCAGAGTTCGCTGCTTTTAGATGTTGTCTCCAAAGTCTCCAGTAGCAGAAAAAAAGTCTCTAGTTGTGGCACTAGGCGCTTTTTTGTAATCAAAGTGCTAGAGGGGTCTGAAAAGTCACTAAATATAGTGACAAAAGCGCTAAGTTGGCAACATGCTGTCTGTTTGGATCACTACTCGGTTTTTTTAGACAGTAGGCTGACAGGAAAGGGGGTAGAGACATGCAGGGAGGACCACAGGCCAGTTTTGAACCAGGGTTGGCTGTGTGGAGGACTAAGGTCTCTGTTCATTGGTCATGTGCGCTAACCACTGCGCCACCAAAGCACAACCTGTTTGGACCTATATTATAAGCATGCTGATGGCATTTTAGCGAAAGGATTTGTATCAAAAACCTAATTACTGTACACAAATAATGAAAAGTTGAGTTTTTTTTATTTATTATTAACAATACATGTAAACAGAACTTGGAGTGAGTAGGCCCCTACTTAAAACCTTCTATGACTGTAGTGGCATCAGCCCTCCTCTACACTGTTGTCTACTAGGCCCCTGGCAGTGCAGAGCGGGACAGAAAGAGACTGAGCAAACTGGTGAGAAAGGTTGTTTCTGTCCTTGGCTGCACTCTGGACTCAGTGAAAGAAGTGGCTGAGAGGAGGATGCTGTCCAAGTTTCCATTCATCATGGACAACACCCTCCACCCTCTGCACCAGACTGGAGAGGAGCTGCTCAGCTACAGTACAACGGCACTAACTTGTGCAATGTATGACAAGCCTTAAGGATGCACAGTGGGAACATTTTCACAATAGCAACTGGCCAATTGGAAGACCCACTGCAGCGCTCTGGAAAAAGGACCGCTTCCTGAAGGTTTTGCCTTTTCTCATGCTCCACACATGCAACTTCCTTCTAGTGATCTGCCCAAGAGAGGGTTTGACATCTGTAGACCGGCAGGATGCATACTTTCATGTTCTGATCCATCCAGAGCACACAAAGTATTTGAGATTTGCTTTCCATGGTTGGGTGTATGAGTTCTTGGTCCTGTTGTTTGGACTTTCTTTGGCCCCTCAGATTTTCACAAGGTGCATGAAAGTGGCCTTGAGCCCTCTGTACTTGTCAAGGGAAAAGATTTGGCCCTATCTAGACAACTGGCTTATCTCTACCCTCACCACCTTGGCAAAAGATTGGGTGGTGTCAAGATTCCTGATCCACATTACTGTAAAGCTCTGGAGCTAGCAATAAACAGACAGAAGAGCTCCCTGATCCCAGCCCAGCGGGCGATTTTTATTGGCATGGACCTGGATTTGATATCCACATTGGCCCAACTCACCAAGGAGAGGATGGAGAGGATCTCTCCTTACTCCTGTCCTTTCAGGTGGGAGCAGCACTCCAAGTCAAACAATGGTGGAGACTGCTGGGGATGCTGTTGGCAGCCTCTGCTCTGACTCCACTGAGGCTTCATCTACACCCCTTACAGAGATGGTTCAACAGCCTCCAGGAGGATGGCCTGGAGGATGTGGACCTGGCCATACCCTCCTTTTTCATTAATCAGGTCTATGCACCTGCTGGAGACGAGAGAATCTGTGGCAGAGTTCCTGAAGTCAAAAATGATCTCTTTTGTTTTCTCCACATTCTCACTGGCAATCAGAAAGGAAAGAAACGGAATGTAAGTTACATTGTAACTATGGTTCTGCGAATTCCTGAATGACTGCCAGCACTGGTCACATGGAACTTCACCCACAGTGAGACAGTCTTAGGCAACAGATTCAACATTTATAGACACACGCCAAGGTGAGCTACGTGTCATGTGCATGACTTTGTTTACATTTTATCTCGACCTGCACGGAGGGCGAGGAGACATATCCACTTTGTTTACTGCCACTGACGGTCATACAGGAATTCACAGAACCATAGTTACAATTTAATTAACGGTTTATTAGTGGGTCCTAGAATTTCTAAAAGTAGAATGGGAGGCAGATCTTTTAGTTATCAGGCTCCTCTCCTGTGGAACCAACTACCAGTTTTAGTCCGTGAGGCAGACACCCTGTCTACTTTTAAGGCTAGGCTTAAAATGTTCCTTTTTGATAAAGCTTATAGTTAGAGTGGGCGGCTTTTCTGCTCTTGGGCTGATTCTGTGCGCGGTGTGTTTCGTTGCGCGCTGTTGGCATCGGTCTTGGTGGGCTGTCTCTCCTCCTACCTTGGTGGGGGTCTGATTTCCGGGGCTGGCCCCGCCTTGGTGCCTTCCCTTCTGGGGTCCCTTTGGGCGCCTGGGGCTTTGGGTCTCCCGGCGCTGGACTCAGTGCTCTGGGGGGTGTGCCTCTCCGGCTCTCCACAACCACTATTGAGCATTTTTTCTATGGTTAAAACTTTACATGCACAAGTTCACCCT
>NW_015150839.1:283981-293012 GCF_000732505.1 Cyprinodon variegatus
TCTCCCATTCTGCAGTATTTATTACTTCAATGTCTAACTTTACACCCTCTCTGCTTTTTTAACATCATAGTAACTTCTTGTTTGGCTGTGACTCCATCCTGGAGAGAAATATTAGCTGGGGCCAGGAAGACCAGGATTGAGAGAAATACAGTTTTTTTCCCATTCAATGCCATGTGTCAGCACAAATTCCAAAATATGAAGATGAGAATATGTAGAACTATTCACATTTAATTATTTTAATGTGAGTTGTCAGTTTCAGGGTAATATACTAACAAGTAAAACATTAAATTAAGACATTCCACTTGATAGTATCACTGCTGCCGCCCTCTTGTTTAGTGAGAAACTGTCTTTTCTCAGAGGTGGACAATTACATAGGAGCAACAACAAATCAACTGTTAGAGTTTGCCACAGGACTGGGCAATAACTGGTTAGGGGTGTCATTGGCTGCAAGACTTACCATGGTCATAGTGATCCTTCATGTTTATTGTTTCATTAACTTTTACCTTTTCAGACATTCTTCCAGTCTTTTCATTTTTTTAAAACGATGTACATTGCTTATAATAATGAAGGAAACAACAAACAATTCAATGCACTGTAACACCAAGTCAGTCACAGTTCTGTGAAATTAACCTTTATAGTTAGGAAGCAGCACCAATGAAGTCTGATTCTTCTGTTATGTAAATTAATACTTTTACTTAGTATGATTGCAAATCCGGACTTTAATGCAACAATCATTTCCCCATGATTCCCATGGATCATTTAATGTGTTTTTGTGTTTTTTGTAATTATTGCGCTTTTCAATCCTCTCAATTTGACTAAATCTCAACAAAATGGAGTTATTTGCAATACAATATTCCTCTTATTGAATAGACTAAGTGGACTAAGAATGATCTAGACTGAAAGGAATGAACAAATGATTAAGATTAATAAGAGCAAAAATAATTATAACAACAAGAATATTTTCCCTTTATTTGCAGCTCCACATAAACACATTAAATACATTTGCTCAGATTCATCTTGCTTCTCTTCTATTCCTTCAGCAAAAAAAAAAATCCTTTTCAGGGGGTTTCTGGCCAAAGGACCAATCTACTGTGCCCAAAGCGTATTGTGTACTTTCCATTTTTTGCACTTGTTTCATTTGTAATTCATCACGCAGTGTCTTGTCAGGAGCCATCCTCAGTCTAATGATTTTTCAGTGTCCTGAAGTGAAACGATTCGCACCAAACTTGTCCCTGAAAGCAGCTGTCTGCCTGTGGTGGCTCTAGAAAAGGTGAGAAAACTTCCAGTCACTGAATGGGGATTTGAAGCAGCCTAAAGTTCTCCCCAGTGAGACGAGCCGCCTGGTCCCTGTGTTCCTCTGGTTCTGACCTTTACCTCTGTGGCCAAGTCAGCTGTCCTTGAGGGAACAAAAGAAGAAAGAAATATTAACATTTAATTAATTGTTTGCATTCATACACAGAATCTGGGTCAGTTGTTATACCATGTAGATCTACCACCTCCATTCATCCATAAGGTCAGAGAGCTCTTTAAGCCAACAACTAGGTTGTTCCTTTGTAATATCAGTATGTTTTGCCTTTTAGATACAGGGCACTCTTTTGTATCGTACATCTACAGCAAATGGAAGTCTGAAGTATATTTTGAACATTTCAACAAAATTCTTGAACTGCGCTGCTTAATTTGGCTTCATGTTGTAGTAGCTCTGCTGGCTTGACCCTGATATACTATTTTAATAGTATCAGAGAGCTTTTTTCCCTTCAGTTTCATCGTTTGTGGAACAGTTTCTTTTTTGGCGTTGCTCTTTGCTTCTGGTGTTAAATCCTGTGAAAGCGGAAGGTTTTTTACTGAACCCCTTTCCTTTTTGGATACTTCTTATGATGCATAACCACAGCAACTATAGTAAGTAGATTTTTTAAATCCTGGAACAAATAGTTAACATATTTAAAGCTGAAATAATACATCAACAACTTCCACTTGTACAAGCTAAGTTGAAAAGGAGGCCCGGGGATTCATAGCAGGAGCAAGGAGACGAGGGAGGAACAAGAAACTTAAGGCATATCTTCCAATATTGGTGGGAAATGTGAGATCTTTAAGAAATAAGAAAAAAAGAACTCAAAGCCCTATCAAGGATCCAGCCAGAATATCGGCCATGCAGCAACATGTGTTTTACTGAAACATGGCTGAAGGATCATTTCTCAGAGAACAGCATCTCTCTGTCTGAAAACACGAGCAGACAGAGATTTATAAAAGACTGGGAAGTACAAAGGAGGTGGGTTGGCAGTGTTAGTGAACAAAAGATGGCATCATCCAGGACAGTTTACTGTGAAGATTAATCACTGTGGCCCAGATGTTGAATGGTTGGCAGTTTTCGGCCATATTATTTGTCCAGAGAGTTCAACAGTGTTCCACCATCTGCTGTTGCCAATGCTGCATGTCATATAATCAGTTCTGTTGCCAAGCTACTGACACAACAGCCATATGCATTTGTGGCAATAACTGGTGATTTTAATCAGTCTTCACTCTCTGCTGCACCAATGTTCCAAAACTTTGATATCTGCTGAACCAGAGAAAACTTTGGACCTGTCTTATGTAAATTTTAAGGACTCCTATACAAGAAAGAAATAAGCCTTTAAGAAGGGAAATGAGGAATTAAGGAGTACACAGAAGTAACTTAAGGTCAAGATAAGAGAAAGCAAGGAGGCAACAGGAAGAGGCTGGAAAAGAAGCTGCAACAGAATAATATCAGAGATGTGTGGTCAGGGATGAAGAAGATCACAGCCTTCAGGCAGAAGGAGGATCAGACAGATGGAAGTTTGGACAGAACCAATGAACTGAATCAATTCTTCAACAGGTTCAGTTCAGGAACTAGCTCAGCATATTCTCTTCTCTGCCATTGACTTGAGGTATCTGGAAACACCAAATCATTATAAGGCGCCAGAGTCCTGAAGGTCTGTGCAGAGCAGCTCTGTGGGATTCTGCAGAAGTCTCTGCACCCTTAAGCCTGGTTTATACTCAGAAACCAGGTTGTCTCTGTGTGTGTTGCAGTTAACACAGAAATACCCCCCCTCCCAAACCCCCACCCCCATTCTAAAGACACTGTGGTGCCCCTACCCAAAATTGTAGGTAACTGCAGACAGTACCGCAGGTAGTGTTGCAGGGAGGAGAAAAAGGAGGCCTCTGATTGGTCAATTCTACATGCGTCCTCTACACGACGTATTTTTTGTTTGGTACGTAATGGCAGAAACGCTGTGGTGCCGTCCACAATGCCTGGCACACCTCGGACTCCATCCCAGACACCTTGCAGGACGCTATTTTGTATCTCTGTGCGACAGTCTGTTGGTTTGCACCAGAAAGCCAAAACACGCAGCGCCACGGCCAGTCTTTCAGGAACATTCACAGGTGAACTGTGTCGACCAGCATTGGATAAGGCTTTGTAGACGGCGAACAAGCTCCGGAATAACATAGCGCTGACCATGCTTCAATATTGGGCATAAAGAGGTCATAGAGAGACTTCTGTTGGTTCTCCTCAGCAAACAAACCAGCAGGACCCCGGACAGTTTGCTTATGGCCATTGAGATGAAGTTGATGATGCCATCACACACCTGCTTCAACAAACCCACTGTCATTTAGACAAGGCAGACAACTCTGTGAGGATCATGATCTTTGATTTCTCCAGAACATTTAACACCATTCAGCCTGACTGATTTTGTGAGAAACACCAGAAGACTCAGATGGAGGCATCAACAAAACCTGGATAAAGAATGTTTGAATGGAACTGAATTTAGATAGCATTAGCACCTACCGACGTTTACCTTTGTTTTACTCCTTTTTTGTTTGCTAATCTCTTTGCTATTTTCAGCACCGTCATGGAGCAAGGAGGATCTTGCAACGTCTGAGTTCCATCTCAGTTACTTCAAGTTACTAATCCTATTGGTGCAGAATCCTTACGTTTGGATGTTGGCATCACAACTGGAAGTAAATATTTATATATTCTGTGTCTAAAACATTTATTTTTGTTATTACTTTATGGTATGCTTTATGGCACATGGTACAAAATATGTTTCCAATTTTGGTTAAACCTATTAAATGTATTTTACAATTTTTTGGACCAACAAAACCTATTTCTCTTAATTTGAAGGTTACAAATTTTCTTCCATTACTTATTTAGAAAGGGGAAACAGCAACCGCATAATATCCCATGGTGTGCACCGATATCCCTTAATTAATTAGCTCTTTCACCATATGCACGATAACCTACAGCCAAGGATGAATCCTATCAATAAGTCCCATCCACAATTTTAACAGACTTCACATTAGCTTCCTCCTTATGTCAATCATTTCCCAAGACATCACTACATCAGAGCTTACTGCTGGGGAGAAGAGAAGAGGTTATGCTCCACTGGACACCCCACTCGCCAGTGTAAATGGTAGTAGCATCAGTTTAGCATTTCATCCCATTATGCACAGCCAGCGTCGTAACATTAAAGAAATCCCACAATAAACCAAGACATGAGTGGGTTTTTACTTAAGCCTTTATGATTTCTACAGGCAGGTTTACCATAATAGTAGAATCAAAGCCTGAAATTACGGTTTTTAGTTTCAGTGTGCCACCCCAAGATATTTAGTGGCCCCGTCTGGACACCCCTATGAAAGATTTCTGGAGCCACCACTGGGTATGGGGCATTGCAGGCTAACAAAGAGGCCAAATGACCCCAATTCCAAAACGGTGGACCTGTTCGTCCGTTTCAATTTGCATGTTTTCTATACAAAAACAAGGCCTTGTTGGGCTGTGGTATGAAGCCTCGAACTCAACTCTATTTCTGACATTTCGAATTAAAAAGTTCCCGGAAGGAAAACCAAAAAACCTCAAAACTGGAAAAAAAAGCCAAAAGAACGGTTTTTTAAACGTTTTTGAAGTTCATTTCTTGCATTCTTTTCCGTCTCTATTGCTTTATCTCTCCCAGTGGTTTTTATTCTCTTTTTTTCCTCACCTTCCTTTCTGTCTCTGTGTCCTTTGTACATGATTTTACTCCCTAAATAATTTTAAATAGTTTATTTACCAGTGTCAAGTGTTACCTAATGACAACAGTAGTAATAATCTTGTGAAAGCAAAAGCTGTTAGGCTATCATCTAGCTCTGGAACATCTGTTACCAGATCCATATTGGCAAAATAGGAATAAAAAAATAAAAAAAACTCCTTTGGTTCTATTACCTTCACAGTATTGGTTTCTCCATTCCGTCTTCCACAGATGTCTGGCCTCTGATGATAGTCTCCATTGCTCTGTGGGGAAGCTCCAGGCTGCTGTCTGTCATTGTGGTTTTCCCAGCTGGCAAATCCTACATTTTTAGATGCTTTTCTATGAGTTCTGTATTTCATCTTAGGGAAGGTGTGTGAGCCACTGTCTGCACACCCCCAGCTAAGCTCAGGCCATAGCGGCTCAGTCTGTGTGGCTTGGTTGGTGGTGGCCCTCTGCAGGCACACAGATATTCTTTGTGCTGAGCCTGTCATTAGGGTGATGGACTGAGGCTCGGCAGGCTGACCTGCAAAGGGGACAGCGGGGAACTCAAACACATCGTCCTCATCTGCAGGAGGGAAACATGACAGGAAAATGTTTCAGTTCTTGGAAAATACACACAAACATGGCATGACTGGGTAAAATAAAAAAACAAAACAAATATAAATGCATTCTGTTCAAAGAAACTGTTCTAAACACGGATGCAGATTTTTGAAACTGACAATAAACAGTAAAACTGACAAATTGTAAACAGCTCAAGATGAAAGCTCAATGTTTCAGCCTAGGGAGCTAATTTCTGGATTAATTAGCCAATTTGTCTCATCAACCAACTAGTGATTAATTCTTGAGCAGCCATTTTTCTTTTATCAGTCTTTGAATAATATGAAGGGATCATTTTAATGCATGCTGAATCAAAATAAAGATATGGAGGTTATTATACTCAAACCATTTATTGTGCATGCTGTATACTAACCAAACAAAAGACATTGTTAATCTCAGAGATGGTCAAAATTGGACATGTTGCTAGAATAAAACCAACCAGTAACTTATTAGGTTACCAAGTGAATAAAAAATAAGATGAATAGAATAAAACCAACATGATCTACTTCTTATTGACAGGGAATGTTGCCCTTACATGCTGTCAGACTTTACTGCCACTTCAGATCAACAAAGTTCAATTCAGTTTATTTATATAGCATCAATTCACAACACATATCATCTCAAAGTATTTTACCAAAAGTCATTGACTATACAGGATTCACCTTCCTAGATGAGCATAGGGTGGACACTAACAGTGACTCAGCTCTAAGCTTGATGGAAACAGGAATATTTCAATATTTTGACATTTTGCATAGAGTGAAAATTGTAAATGTAAAAAAGAGATGGAAACGTCTTTGTCAAATGAGTTCTGACATGGTGAACATTTACCTTGCGTGAATGCAGGTGAATTAACATATTGCACAGTTGCTTCTTCTCAATCTCTCTGGATAGCGTGTACCATTGCTAATAATACCAGAAAATAATAAGGTAGACATCTTTCCCAATTTCAACACATTCATTAAAAGCTTTTCCATCTGTGGTCCAAGCTAGCTTTCTGCTTCTACTTTCTGTTAACTACAATGTAATGTTGATATGGGACAGCATTTACTTTGCTTTTCCTGCTCAAATAAGGATCATTAATAAGGATAATTAAAGCTACATTCAGACTGCAGCAGGAGCATCAAAAACGTGCATGGTGCTTCATTTTTGATGCTTGTACAGGTTTAGCTCTGACGCGTGACTGAAGCATCTTCGCTGCTCTCGGTGCGCGGTGGGAAAAGTGGGTCTGATGTGCTTTGGGCGGAGCTACCATGTCCTTTCTTTGCCTGTAACAATGGCAGCTACAGTAGATTTGCTGTGATCAGTGAGTAAAAAAGTAGTTTGAATATATTTTTCAGTGAGAAAGTCCTCCTGAAATCATTGTCTGTATGGTCAGTTTATCCAAATTACCATTCTTCCTTCAAATATTATTTCTTTCTGAGCCGCTCAGACCTCCACATACGCGGTGCGCTGTCACTGGGAATCCCCAGCAGCAGCTGCCTCAGGCCCGGTCTCCTATTGGGGATTTTCCCCTACTGTTGGTGGTGACTGGAAGTAGATGTTAGCGTTTTTCAGGTCTGTACTGCAAACTGCAGGCACTGGGATAATAAAAGTGAACATATTTTGGTGGCAGATTTTGGTCTTTTAAGTTAATTAAGTCATTAATAAACTGTTTCAGAGGATTGATCATAGCGCTCTGCATTAGCAGCACTGTGTCTGTTAAGGATGTAAATCACATCCATCATGGCGATTCGATTCAGTATCGATTTCCTGACCCAACGATTCGATTATTTTCAATAATCAGTGCAATGAGTGCAATTCAGAGCCGCAGACAGGAGGCCGGCTTGTTTTGTTTTTATTACTGAAATGGCGGGAAAAAACGCATGAAGTTTGACCCGCTAGAAGAGTGAGGTGCGCAAGAACGCTGGTCCCCTTTTTCCAGCTGGATCTCCGCTCTTTTTGGCCCTCATGTCCCTCCATCGTCGGACTAAACTCGCCCCCACTTCCTCACCGCCTCGGCCGTATCTAGACCCACAGAGTATAGCACCACCGCAGCACGGGAGGGAGGATTATGTCCAGGAGCAAATAGATAAAAATAGACCGGAGGAAAAAAAAAACATTAATCGATACTCTTGCGCACGTATCGATGCATCGGATCGTCGGCTGTTGGATCGATGCATCGATACAAAATGATTATTATTTACACCCCTAGTGTCTGTCTCCCTGCCAGCTCCCAGATCAGCTTCTCTGATTGGTTGATGTGTCCTGTCCAGCAGCAAAAGTTCAATTTTTCCAACTCCAGCAGCTGCTGCTTCTGAAGCTCATCAGATGCTCAGAAGCTCATGAGGCGCTGCTTCAGCTGCTCAAAATACTCTGCAGGACTTTTTGCTGCACCTTGATGCACTTTAACCATTGACTTTGCATGTAAACTAGTGCCTCTGCTGCTTGCGGTCTGTACGTAGCATTAGATGAAAACACAGCAAATGTAATCCAACAGTTGGAGAGAGCAACACTTTCTTCTGTTAGCCATGTTTTAAAATGTGTTGTCCAGCTCAGAGGCACATTAAAACTTCTAACTTTTAGATGATATTTCAACTATATATCTGGATTAGTTTTGTTTGTATCTATAGTAAAGAATCTATAGAAGAGGATATTTCAATTCTACAGAGTAAAAAAAAATAATAATTTGAAAACAGATTCAGGCAAACATTCATAACACCAGAATACAAGTTATAAGTAACAGTGTGTGAAAGCAACCTTTACATGTGGGCAGTGTTGGGCTGTTGGGCAAAGAGCTGTGGGTCAGCCTGGCTGGAGCATCACTGCTTAGTGAGCATGTGCGGGTCTGCTTCCTGCAGGCCAGAACCAACAGTTCCCGACATTGCTTATGACAGTTAACGCCACAGTCTGCAAAGCAAACACATTCATTATCCCCTGACTTGCTTAAAGTATTCGAGCAGCACAAACGCAGACCAATGCTAGTGTTAATCAGTGACCATGTAGTTAAGAGTGAAAAGAAAAGCAGCTGATTTCACTTCGTCTGTTTCTCCTCTATCTAATTTCCCCTGGTGAGTGAAGCGGCTGACGTACCTTTGCACTTGTAGCCTTGTTTGATGATTCCCCATAGCTGCATGCGGAAGCAAAAATAAAGGAGAAGGTTAGAGAATACGCCCAGAAACCGACTCAAGCGCAGCAATCTATGGTGGCCAAAACAGCCAATAGGGAACACCGATTAACACCCAATTTCTCACAGTTGGCATGAGAACACAAAGCACCGCCATGAGAAGAGAACATTTTTAGAGAAATTCTGGGAGCAAATGCTGATGAAAAAATGTAATTCTGAAACACCATCTGAAAAACTAACCAATATACAGTTTTGGGACAATTATTATGTATTCATCTCTCTATCCATCATCCATCCATCTCTCTGTCCATTCATC
>NW_015150839.1:295055-300653 GCF_000732505.1 Cyprinodon variegatus
TGCCGTGAACGGAAAAAAAACTATTGTAAAATGTTTATCCAGCCAGAGAAAAATGTATCTCCTTAATGAACTGAAGTTATTTTTCTCCAAATGTTCATGTGAAAGAAAGTTCTTTATATTCAGGGATGGGTTGGTTTAACCTGGGAATGTGTGTGTGTTGGGAGTTGCTGTATAAATGTACTAAGCTTGCCCAGTCAGAGCTTTTTCTCTCTGTCTGCAGACCCAACAATAAATGTAAGCCTTCCTTGCAAGAATTGCCTGGAATCTCAGTTTCTCCACAAGTTCACAGAATGTAGCCTCTCAGTCATCCAGGTCATGGTCAAGCTTGGAAAAGTTCAGTCTAGGTAACTGGATGTGATGTTTTCTAGAAGACGTTTCTTCTCTCAACCAGGAGGCTTCTTCAGTTCTAGCTAGTGGTGGGGAGCACTGAGATTAATAAACTGTAGGTGGAGCAAGGAATAGGTTCTAGACAATCTGGCACCGGTAGCTGATCAGAACGGGGCTTATAAGCAGGTGGAAACAGGTGAAACCAGTTGAAGTTGATTGCAGGTGAGGTGGAGGTTAGCTGGAGTGCAGCATGGACAGTTAGGCCAGCCCCGGTGCCACAATTGTTACGCTTCTCTAAAATCTCCTATGGTGTGAGTTTGTTTGTGCATGGTTGCATGTGCATTGGGTACCGATAGATAGTATTCACCTGGAGACATGCACCTGCTCATAATCTTTATGAACAGGATTTTCAGGTATAGGCAAAGTGGAATACCAAAGGTATGACTAAAATTTCATTTGGAAATCTGGCTCCAAGTCATCTGAGATCTACATTCAAAGCAGCCATCAACCAGAGAATTGGAGAACATGTCATGCTGCTTTCTGCCAACAAACTTTATGGAGACAGCAATCTTATTGTCCAGCAGAAGTTGGTGCAAACATTCCCTGTGTTACTAATGCTGGTTCACTGTGTTTGATAGCACTGAAACTCAGTTGCCCCCCTACCTTATCAAATCCAACAAAAATATTGTCTAACATTTTTGCTATGTCAGCGCTCGATTGTACTGCAAAGATTTTTGTTTGTACCGCTATCATCTAAAAAATAGCAATGAAAATGTCCAGAGGTCACCAAAGTTCAACAGGCCCCACCACCAAAATTGGTGTCAGTCGGTACGGTTACATTTGTGCTGCTTTGTGCAGCAAATATTTTCATTTGTTCATTTATTTTAGAACTTCAAAGGTCACAGGTCAACCATCCTTCCCAAATGAAACAAGAATGGTGTCATGCTTTCTGTTGGTCTGTCTGGGAAATATTTTTGTTTGTGCTGCTATTGTTTTGAGAATATTAATGAAAGCTTTAATAAAGAATCCATGGAGTATTGTCCAATGTAAGCTTGGAGACACCAAAGCCACCAATGGAGATAACCTGAAGGCAAATTTAGAATAGAATAGAAAATGTCTTTATTGTCTCACAATGTGGAAATTCTGGTGTTTACAACAGCAAAAAGATTATCCAAAAAATGGTCACACAAAGGTGGACCTTAGAAAAATGTATAAGAATAACATAATACTGAAGAGTTAAAAAATGGACAAATACAATACTATAAAGTGTTTTAACGATATGAATACTGTGCACCAGTAGAATAAATAACCAACATTAATTTACATAGTGAGCAACCTTGTACAAGAAAATGAAATTGCAATTTGGAAAATATATTTTACATTACTCAAGAAACCTTAATCAGGAAATTGAGACACATTTGCTTCCACAGAGAGCAACCATTCCTCAACACATATCAGAGATTCCAATAACAGCAAATAGATCCTAAAATAACACTGAATGTTTTATTTCAGTTAACAAGTCAAACATGAAAAAATTATCTTAAAAAAGAAAAGAGTAAATTAAAATATCCTTCATATTTACATAACCTTAATGCAAACTGAATAATAAATTGAAAGGTAAACATCAAGTGTTGCATAAACTGCTATCATGATCATTTTCAGTGTGATTTTATAAATAATCATTGTCAGTGGGTTAAATTAATGTTCTCACAGTCCTCCAACTCACGCTAAAATTTTAATGCTTTGGCGTCACTAAAACTGAAACAAATTTTTTTACTCACTGATCCTTATCCAAAACGCAGAAAGACTCCAGGAATGGAAAGTTAGCTGCAATACTCTCAAAGTCTTCTTGTGAAATATACCCATCATGGTCATGGTCATAATTCCTGAAGACAGACTGTCCAAAGGAAAGCGGGTAAATAATCTCATACAGAACCCTGTGTCGTACACTTTTAAATGAAAACATTAAAATATGGAGGCTTTAACTCACTTCCACCAATTTGCGAATGTGTTTATTGACAACAGAGGGATCCGGTTTGGTGGTGACCCCCGAGGCCCAGTCTAGTGGAGCCAAAGGCTTGTTGGGAGTAGTTGGAGATGTAGGCTAAGCAGAAGAGACATTCCTATTAAGTCACATACACATACATATATATATATATGTATATATATGAAAAAATAAACAAAAAAAATATATGCATATATGTATAATATTTAGAGAGTTTATTACACTAAATCAGTGAAATCAGCAGGATTTAGTGTAATAAACTCGAGATATCACATAATGTTGGTTTATTATAGGAATGGAATGGAATTACCACCATTTGTGTCGGTTAAATAGGTGAGATAGAAATATTATTCATAACTCTGACATCTTATAAAAAATGACACATAAAATATATATAAAAATATAATTTTTAAACATCTTTTCATGCCAATGTCTTTTAGATACCACAAAAAAAGCATATCGAGATTAAAAAAAATAGTATTTTAACACTTTTTCTTCAGATACTGAAATGCCTCTTTGCCATCACCCAAAGACAAGAGTGCCATCATCATCATCATCATCATCATCATCATCATCATCATCATCATTATTTAGATCAGGGTTTCACTGATCCCTGTGTGTTTTAGGTGTTTTCCTGCCTCCACACACCTGACTTGAATGAAAAGATGATCAACAGTCCTTAGGTGGTAGACATGACAGACAGTCGGCCTTGTGAACCTGGGCTGCAAACATCCTAATTTAGATGTTGGGGACATAAGAAGCACTGTAGCAGTCTTTTAGGCTACGTTCAGCAGCCTGAAGTGACCTGAATCCGTTTTTTTTTTGTTTTTTTTGCCCATATGCGACCTGGATCTGATATTTTCATGGCTGTCTGAGCAACTCAGATCCGATTTTTTCCAATGCGACCCAGGCCACTTGGCTCTGTGGTCCTGAATCTGATATGAATCTGATCTTTTCAAATGTGACCTGTGTCTGAACGGCCAGGTCGCATTCAGTCGACCTGAACGCCATTAGTAGCTGACAAAGTTCACTATTCTGTGCCTTGCAATGTAGAATAGTGAACCATGGTGGATGATAAGGGTAGTATTTATATTGAAAAACTACCAACCATGTTTACATCCGTAAACACAGAGCATGCTGGCTTGTGATGTCATTGTTTCCTTTACTGCTCATGCGGGAGACTTAAGGCTGATTTATACCTCGAATTTAGGTTGTCCCCCCCCCACAGTCTGACCGCAGACAGGAACTAGCTCCTGATTGTCCCTCTTGCGTTGTGGCGTGTAACCACATAGCGCAGACCATGCTTCAGTACTGGGCATAAATCAAAAATGTCTGCATCATACCTGCGACAACCTCACTGTAACACACTGCTGCAGGAGGATAATCAGCCCTTTGAGCCCCTCTATGAATGCAGTTCAAACAGGAGATCACATACAAGTCATATATATTTTGAAATATTAACGACTACGCAAAAAAAATTGGATTTCACAAAAAAATTGGAATTAAGCATTAAGGCCTTCATGCTCAATTCTGATTTTTTGCATTGTCATTCACACTTCCTGATATATGCATCCTGTATGTGATCTCCTCTCTGAACTGCTGTCACACAACTTAAGTGTCCCACAGGCAATGCAGAGGACGCAATGACGTCACAAGCAAGCGTGCTCAGTGTTTATGGAAGTAAACTTGGACGTTAGTGCTGGTCTGTCACATCTAGTTATCTTTCATTTCTATCCAAACCTCAGCCAGAGCATTAAAAACAATCTTTTCAAGAAGGTTGAAAATAAAGAATGCTCTCCACAACACCGTCCTCCTGCGACCTGGCTGTTCAGACACATTAGAAAAAATTGGATTCATATCTGATTCAGCACCACAGAGCCAAGTGGCCTGGATCGCATTGGAACCAATCAGATCTGTCTTGTTCAGACTGATCACATCCAGGTCACATATGGGCAAAATACATCAGATTTGAATCACATCAGGCTGCTTTGTGAACGTAGCTTTATTGACTTCATGCTGAGGATTTTTTTGTCAGACTTGTGTTGGGTTAGCCACGGAGGACCTCAGGGACTGAGTTTGAAACCATGTCCTAATCCTAAGCAATTTTCAATAAGATTCAAAGTTGGGACTAGGGACTAAGACAAAACTAATCATTCACTAACTCCTCATTGCTGCCATGCAACAATTATTGACCCTGATGCCATCACTGCAACGGGGCTTAATTATATTATGTTGTGTGAAATAATATTAAACAAAATTTACCTGAGATTTGAGGCTGCGTGGTTCTCTCAACAAGGATAGTTCATAAATCTCATCTTCTGTGTAATAAAGGTCAAGAGAAAGCTGAAAAATATGAGTGTTTGGTTAAGAGAAAAAATCCTAATGAAGGTGAAACTTTAAGAGAGAAGTTAAGTCATATATCAGAGTGACAGAAACAATGTTTGATACATCTGCAAACAGAGACCAACAGGAAAATGCTGGGATTGTATTTTTTTTAACACCCATCCTCGCTTATTTTGCAAACCCAAATGGAAAAGCCAATAACTGAGGAACTGTAAGGCCAAATTACATGAGTGTTACATAATTGAAAAGCTAACTGAAGCTAAACGAAAACAGTGTGAATTAAACACAGCTAAGCTGCACCACTTCAAACATGACTGAAAGTTGTTTTATCATTCTCCAAAATAACAGGTCATGTTTGAACAGCAGTAATAAAGACATTCTTGAGAATAGGCAGGTCTCACTGCATTACATTTGTTCTACATCATGTCAACCACAAATGCAGAAAATTTCAGACCTCAAGCTAAAACAGTTCCAGAGCTGTGGGGCTTTGAACATTTGGTGTCACCAGCGTCTCCAAAAATCTCCAAATTGTGCCAAATGCTTTTACTCAACTATTTGACCCATAGAAAAACACTGAAGCATTTTGATGGCCACAAAACATTTGTGAAGCAAGTATTTTCCCACTTTTTTTCAGAATCAATGTATATAACAAAATGTAACATTTATAAACCTAAAATACAATACAAATCTATAGTGAAACTGCTGCTTTTCAAGCTAAAATAAGCCCCAGGGCCTTTTCGGAGCTGGATTTTATTTTATTTTTCAATCTTAGGCATTGTAATGGAACAAAATCAGCATCCAAACTTCAAAAATATCAGAGCGCTGTTAGTAAATGGGTTTGAACTGCACGCGCTGATCCAATCTTAGCTGTGTTTTTCACAGCCGGTAACACAGCTCTGCTTTATGCAACCCAGCCATGTCTA